>NC_142870.1:7500-107500 GCF_051225735.1 Oryctolagus cuniculus
GCAGCCCCATAGGACCTGAGCCCCACCAACCACCACGTAGGTGAGCCTGGGAGCAGCTCCCTCCACACTGGCACCTGCAGGCACTGCAGCCCTCACTCAAACCCTAACTGCAGTCTGCTGTGATATTCCGGATTATTTAAGCATCAAATTATAAATAAAGGTGTAAAAATCAGTAGTTTTCTACACGCATCACTTACAGAGAAATCAGAATTGAGATGTTTTTACATCAGAAAAATCGTACATATATCCATAGCCTCTCCTGACCTCAGCCAATGTGGGCGTCTGGGGAGTGAGAGCGGATGGGCGCTGTATCTGCCTATCTGCCAAACTAATTTGTTAACTTTATTTTAGTTTTTATTTGAAAGGAGAGAGAAAGAGCTCCTATCAACGACTCCCCAAATACCCACAACAGCTGGGCCTCGGCCAGGCTGAATCCAGGAGCCTGGAATTCCATCCAGGTCTCCCACGTGGGAGGCAGGTGCACAAGGACCTGAGCCATCCTATTCTGCCTCCCAGGGTGTGCCTGGGCAGAGAGCCGGAGTCAGGAGCCAGGAATTCCTATCCGGGTGGACCTCCTGGCTCCGGCTCCGGACTCCACCCTGTGCCCGCAGCATCCGAGCTGACCCGGCAGTGTGGGTGGGGCCGGCTAGCCCCGGCGACTCCTCCTCCTGGGCGGGGCGTCCTCCCAGCATCCAATCAGGGCCGAGCGAGATCCGGAAGTGCTGCGCGTCTGCAGAGCCGCGAAACCCGGAAGTCGCGCGCTCCGAGGGGCCGGCGACCGGAAGTGAGTGCAGTCCCTTCCTAGACAGGGCGCCCTGGTGGTCTCTGCTCTGGACCTCCTTCTCCTCGGGGACCTCTGATTAGAAGGGGCCTAGGTCTCCTTGGGGGAATCCCTGACGGGGAGCGCCCGCGACCCAGACCCCGCGCGAGCGAGGGGATTTCCGGCCGCGCGCTCGGCTGAGGATCCCCCGGGCCGCTCCGGGCGGGACCGAGTTACCGCAGAGCCCCCGGGTCCCGGACAGGCAGGGGCACGAGCGAGGGGCTCTGTGAGATTCCGGGAGCTGCAGTGAGGGTCGGGGGCGCCGGGAGGGTGGGCGAGGCGCCGTGAGGTTCCGGCGGAAGGTCTGAGCTGGGCTTGTCCAGCCCTGGTCCGGCTTACTCACCCCGCAAGTGTGCCTTCTGAGCCCGCCCCAGTCTGGTCACGGCCCCACCTCTGCAGGAGTCAGCAGGTGCGGCTGCCCAGGCATGCACACCTGCTCACTCGGGCCTCATTCGCCTGGGGCCCCACTTGACCTGCCGCACCTGATCTGCAGCTCAGCAGGACCAGGATCTGCCGCTGTGGGAAGACGGGTCACCTTGCTCCGGACGGTCAGTGCTCTGGGTCACTGCTCTCAGACTGACCACAGGGGTGTGGGAAAGGGTGCTGGGTTGCCTCGAAGGGGCCCTGGTTCCAGTGGAGCCCACTTCGGGTAGGGAGATGGGATCAGGGGTCAGGACCTGGGGTGAGGACATGGAGGACAGTCTCGATGTCATTATCAGATGAGAGGGATAGGGACAGGACAGGGCTCTGCGGACAGACCTGGGATGGGGGCAGGGACAGGTTGGGGCTCAGGGACACGACAGGAAGGGGCTGGGCAGGGCATGGCGATGAACCCAGGTGGCTCTACCTGGGTGGCTACAGGACGGGTGGCTGTGCACTTTCCTCTCTGGGCCACCCCCTCCTGTCCTCGGTTGACCTCTCACTCCTGCCCTGAGTCTTGCCAGCCTGGGGGTGGGGGGAATCTGGGTAGTTGCAGGTGGTTTCTGTGGCTTGAGAACTGCAGGTCGCAGTGGTAGGGACAGCGGTGACCTACTGTGCACGACTGGTGGGTGCCGGAGGTCCTCCAGAGGCTGGACCCGGACAAGAGGCCCATGCATGCATTAGGCTCCGTGTCACCTTGGAAACAGGGTCTGTGGTCAGCTCCACGGCTGGGACTGCACCCAGTGTACAGAACTGGACTTGAATCCGAGCAGGCTGAGGTGGGGACAGGGACGTTGGGATGACGAAGGTGACCGCCCTGGTTACCCCTGAGTGCCTGGCACCTCTGGGCAGAGAACCAGCAGGAGGCAGGGAGTGCCCAGGGCCTCCCACACACCTCAGTCTGGGGCTGGACGTGGGGGCAGCTCAGAACCCAGTAGCCTGGGGGTCCCTGGAGTCTATCCTGGGACCTGACCCGTGCTGAAGGGGACAGCAGCTCTCACACCTGACCTTGGAGCCAGGCGCTCCATCCAGGTTTCCCACATGGGTGGCAGTTGCACAAGGACCTAAGCTGTCCCCTGCTGCCTCCCAGGTGTTCATGAGCTGAGAGCTGGAGTCAGTAGCAGAGCCAGAATCCAAACCCAAGCGTTCTGGGAAGGAGATGCAGGTGTCCCTAACCACTGCACAAGATGCCCACCTAGCTCTTTTTTTTTTTTTTTTTTTTTTAAGATTTATTTATTTGAAAGTCAGTGTTACACAGAGAGAGGAGAGGCAGAGAGAGAGAGAGAGGTCTTCCATCTGATAGTTCACTCCCCAGATGGCTGCAACAGCTGGAGCTGCGCCTATCCAAAGCCAGGAGCCAGGAGCTTCTTCCAGGTCTAGAGACTAGAACCGGCGCCCATATGGGATGCCTCTGCTTCAGGCCAGGGTGTTAACCCGCTGCGCCACAGCACCAGCCCCTATCTCATTTTCTACCTGGAGCTTTCCACCTTCTGTTGTTAATTTGTATCAGCTCTTGGTATGCAGGGATGCAACTGTCTTCAAATTCATCTGCATTTTTGATGGAATTTTCCCTTTGTTTTGTGTTGTGAGTACTGCTTATGCAATGAGTCAGATGCATGCAGTAGGGACCAGGAGGGGCCTGGCTCTGGTCTGATGCAATTGAGGTTAAGGTTAGCGAGGTACCAGGTGTGAATGGGGTTGCTCTGGCAGGATGGGGTCTTCTTCCATCTCACTACCAAGATGGGTGGCTCCCGGGAGGGGATGTGTGTGTTGTGTTCCCTTGGGAGGCTCTCTTAGGTGCAGAATCAGGCCATCCAATGTGCCTCTCTGGCTGAAAGGCCTGTACTAGGGTTGCATCTCTCTGCCCCCTTCGAGGGTCAGGACATCATGTCCTTCAGTGCAGGCAGCAGTCCTGTGTCCACAGCACACAGGGCAGGCACAGGCGTGGTGCTATATTGAGGGCGTGCAATACAGGCATGGTCCTGTATCCAGGGCGCATGGTGCAGGTATGGTCTCATCAACAGTGCAGGTACAGTTGTGTTTCATGTCCAGGGTGCATGGTGCAGGCACTGTCCTGTGTCCAGGGTGCACAGTGCAGGTGAGTCCTGTGCCCAGGGTGCAGGTGTGGTCCCATGTAGAGGATCCACGGTGCAGGTGCAGTCTGAGGGTACATGGAGCAGGCATGATCCAGTGCCCAGGACATGTGGTACAGGCATGGTCCCATGTTGAGGGTGCAGGTGCATGTGTGGTCCTATGTCAAGGACCTACCCTGCAAGGGCTGTCCCACGTCGAGGGTGTGTGGTGCAGGTGCAATCCCATGTCCAGGGCACATGGCACAGGTGCAATCCCATGTGCAGGGTGCATTGTGCAGGCATGGTCCCATGTCCAGGGTACATGGTACAGGCCCATTCCTGTGTCCAGAGTGCACAGTACAGGCAAGTTCTGTGTCGAGGGTGCAGGTGTGGTCCTGGGTAGAGGATCCACCCTGCAGGTGCAGCCCCATGTCCAGGGTGCACAGCACCCGTGCGGTCCCATATCCAGGGTTCATGGTGCAGGCCTGGTCCCATGTCCAGAGTGTACAGTACAGGCGAGTCCTCTGTTGGGGGTGCAGGTGCAGTCCTGTGTCGATGGTACACGGTGCAGCCTGATCCAGTGCCCAAGATGTGTGGTGCAGGCACAGTCCCATGTTGGGGACCCATGCTGCAGGGTCTTTGGGTGTAGGTAGGGAGCTACACTGGGAGAAGAGCTCCCTGTTCACAGGGTGACTCCAGAATTTCTCTCCAGAAGGGGTTAGGGTCCCTGTGGGTAATGACCTGTGAGTCACCCATCTGTCCATCCACCAATCCATCCATCCATCCATCCATCCATCCATCATTCATCTGTCATCCACCCAACCACATACCCATCTGCTTATCCATCCACCCATCCACCTACCTGTCCATCCATCCACCATCACTATCATCACCCATCCACTCATCCACCCCCTAGCCATCCATCATTCATCTATCAACCTTGCATCCACCCAAACATATACTCATCCACTTGTGCACCCACACACCCATCCATCACCACCATCTACCCACCCATCCACTCATCCATCCATCATCCATTGACCCATCCATCCATCATCCATCTACCCATCCACCCATCCATCATCCATTCACCCATCCAGCCATCCATCTACCCACCCATTCATGTACTATCCATCTGCCTGTCCACCTGCCCATCCACCCACTCACCCCTCATCCATTCACTCACCCATCTGTCCATCCATCATCCATTCACTTGCCCATCTGTCCATCCATCTATCTGCCACTGCCTGCACCCATGCATCTACCCACCCACCTATCTATTCATATACCCATCCAGCCATCATCCATTTTCCCACTCACCCACCCATCTACCCATGTATCTACCCACCCATCCATCCAATCACAATCCATCACCCTGTAAAACCATCCACACATCCACACAACTGGGCATGAGAGAAGCTGTGTGTCTGAGTGACCCCTCCTCTCCCAGAAGTGCTGTGACACCTGCACATGTCCCTTCTCGAGTGCACGATCCTGGTAGATTCTCAGGGCTGACTCGGCTCTATTACAATGGTGAACAGCAGCATGGTGGACAGCTGTGACACTCCATCAGAGCTGGTGATGATAGCACAGTGCCCCGAGGGTGCCATCCAGGGCGTCAAACATCAGATAGAAGATTTGTGTGTGTGTGTCTCTCTCTCCCTCCCTCTCTCCCTTCCTCCCTCTCTCCCTCTCCCCCCTCCCCCCCTTTCAAGTAATAAAATCAATCCTTACATGGGAAATGCCATGTGTGTTGTCTCTTGTTCATCTAGATTTAGTTTGTTTAATTCTCAGACCTCACTGAACCCAAGAGAGTAGAGGAAAACATTTTTGACCATTTGGGGTGAGACTGGCCAAGTTCTGCAGTGTGAGGTGCAGTGTTCAGGGAGTCTGGGGCTGGCTGGCTGGAGCCTCCAGGTGGGCAGATCCTGCCCCGCACACGCCATGGCTATGAGTGACAGCAGGAGCAGGAACCTCAGCAAAGCAGGGAGGGCAGTGCCAGGGCTGGTGATGTGGTTAAGCTGTCTCAGTGACTTACAGCCTTGGCTTTTAGTGCAGTTTCTGATGCTGGCTGTGCAAACTCTTCCTCGTGAATACCCGTCTCGTGTTCAGTGGAAGTTGGGAATTTAGTTTCTGACAGGAGCTGTGATAAATTACAGGTTCATGCCGATCCTGACTACTTATTTAAAAGGTAGAGAGAGATTACCAGTGTGCTCCCCAATGTGCACAACAGCCAGGGCTGGGCCAGGCTGAAGACAGGAGCCAGGTGCTCCTTCCAGGTCTCCTGGGTGGGTGGCAGGTACATAAGTACCAGAGCCATCACTGCTGCCTCCTAGGTGTGCATAAGCAGGGAGCTGGATTCAGGAGCCAGGAACTCCTTCCGTGTCTCCTAGGTGGATGGCAGGTGCCTGCCCCCAGGCCCCATCAGTCCCAGCTCCTGGCCCCTGCCCGGGAGTCCTGATGCACACAGCAGTGAGGGGCAGGGCAGGGCACGAACCAGCTTCCAGTCAGGGCTCCTCCCTCTGGGTGTAAAGGGGACTAACCAGCAATGGGGAGGGCAGGGGCTGGCCTCATGATACAGACGGGCGCCATGTTCATGATGGAATAAGGGGTGCAGGGGCAGGTATGTAATGAGAGTGTCAGGTAGGTGACAGCACCAGGTGTGTGATTGGGAGTGTCAGGTGTGTGCCCCTGTCTTGGGCTGACACCTGCACCCAAGTCCCTGCTCCTGTTGCCTGGCCGCCTCCTGACCCTGACTCTGACCTTGTCCTCCTGGCCATAGCCCTGGCTCTCGCCATGACCTCATTCTCACCTGAAAGAAGTAAACTGTGCTCCCACACACCTGAGCTGCTCCTCACCTGCGGGGATTCACTGTGCTCCCACACACCTGAGCTGCTCCTCACCTGCGGGGATTCACTGTGCTCCCACACACCTGAGCTGCTCCTCACCTGAGGGATTCACTGTGCTCCCACACACCTGAGCTCCTCACCTGAGGGATTCACTGTGCTCCCACACACCTGAGCTCCTCACCTGAGGGATTCACTGTGCTCCCACACACCTGAGCTGCTCCTCACCTGAGGGATTCACTGTGCTCCCACACACCTGAGCTCCTCACCTGAGGGATTCACTGTGCTCCCACACACCTGAGCTGCTCCTCACCTGAGGGATTCACTGTGCTCCCACACACCTGAGCTGCTCCTCACCTGAGGGATTCACTGTGCCCCACACACCTGAGCTCCTCACCTGAGGGATTCACTGTGCTCCCACACACCTGAGCTCCTCACCTGAGGGATTCACTGTGCTCCCACACACCTGAGCTGCTCCTCACCTGAGGGATTCACTGTGCTCCCACATACCTGAGCTGCTCCTCACCAGAGGGATTCACTGTGCTCCCACATACCTGAGCTCCTCACCAGAGGAATTCACTGTGCTCCCACACACCTGAGCTCCTCTCCTGAGAGATTCACTGTGCCCCACACACCTGAGCTGCTCTTCACCTGCAGCATGGGTTTTCACCCCAATATCCCCTGTCCTCCCTCAGGTTCACTTCCTGGCATCTCCTGCAGTAATTGGGGTGATGGCCTCCAGCCCGCACCTGAACTCTGACTGGATGTCGATGCTGTGCCCCCAGCTGTGGGACCTGCCCCTGCACCACTTGTCCATCCCAGGTGAGGTCAGGCCTGGGGGCCATGTCTCTGCATGGCCCTGCATGAATGATGGCATCAGGAGCAGTGCTGGGTGAGGGAAACCCCACCTGGCACACATGTGTGGACACAGATACACAGATGAAAGTGTGTATACTCTTGTTTGCACATATGAACATGTGCACACATTCACACATGTGTGCCTCTATATGCATTCACATACATGTGAGCCCATACACACACACAGGAAATGTGTGCCCACGTCCACAATACACATATTCATATTTGTACATGTAAATATATGCATAACAATGAATTCATGTGTGTACACACATGTACAGTTTATACATATGTGCACACATTCATACCCATGCATTTGTGAAACTATTGGCATGTACAGAACATGGCTATGTACTTACCTGTTTACACAAGTGCCTATGGTCACATGCACACACACACAGATGCATGCACACATAAGTACATGTGTGTACACAACACACACATGTACACGTGCATGTATATATGCATGCATCCATAATTACACACACACATACACTCCCATTCATGCATACATGAATCCATATGCATTGACATCACATGTAAGATCATACATGTATACACATATGCATGTATGTACACACATGACTATCCTCTGTCTTCATCCTGGCATCTTAGTGCATCTTCACAAGTTGGCCCAGGCCAACCAGCAGGAGCTTAAATGATCAGGGACTGAATAAAAAAATATGTATTTCAGAAGCATAGAAGGAGACAGATACAGAAAGTTCCCATCTACTGGTTCACTCCACAAATGCTGGGCCAGGTGAAACCAGGATCCAGGGATTCCATCCAGGTCTCCCATGTGGGTGGCAGGTCCACAAGGACCTGAGCCATCAGTGCTACCTCACAGGTGTGCATGAGCAGAAAGCTGGCATTACATGATGTGGTTTGCACATTCTTGCAGATTCACCATCTCTGCCCAGGGCCCAGGCAGGTGTGAGGCTCTCAGCTACCATGGGATGAGCAACCTGGATCCCATGATCACCTGCATAAGCCACTGCCACACTGCCCTGGTCCTGCCTGAAGGTGGACCTGTGCTCTGTGCCCAGCTGGACCTGTACCCTGGTCACACAGAGTGCCCAATATCTTCTCATAGAAACCCCTGTTTACCTATGGGCACTGCCCCCATTCTGTCAGAACCATCCCAGTAAAGAAACCTCTGGTGCTGGCTGGTGCTGCTCTTTGTTCTGAAACCAGAGAGGGTGCTGGCGGCCCCCCCCCCCCATATTCCAGGGACCATGCATCCCAAGGTGAGGGTGGAGCAGGTTCTTATGGTACAGGTGTCCCAGGCATGATTAGAGCAAGGTCCTAGTATGCAGTGTCTCCAGGTACAGTTGGACCATGGTCCTGAGGGGGTTGAAACAGTCCCAGGTCCAAGTGTCACCACATGCAGTTGGACCAGGTTCTTAGAGTCAGGAGTCTCCAGGTGCAGTTGGAGACACCCATCCAGGTGTCTCTAAATGGAGTTGAACCCGGGTTCCAGGTTCCCATGGTTCAGGTATCTGCAGGTGTGTTTTGTGCTGGATTCCAGGGTCCAGGTATTTTCAGATGTGGTTGGAGCAGAGTCCCAGGGTCTCCAGGTGAGGTTGGAGCAAGATACCAGGATCCAGGTGTCTGCTAGTGCAGTTGGAATTGGCCCACCTTGGCCGACCTGCTAGGGACCACAGAGAGGCCAAGGGCTGTGTACAAGGTATACAGGGGTCTCCTAAATGGGGCTTGGGCACTTGTCTCCTGGGAGACCTCTCCCGAGACCCCTGAGCTAGCCTGTCTCTATCCAGAGTTGCCCAGGTCCTTGGCTGGAAGGGTCCTGGTGGCCCTAGGATTTCAGCCTACCTCCCCCAACCACCACATCTGCCTGAAGAAGCTCCCAGCACAGGTTCCCTATCAGATTTGCACCCTGCAGCCGAGACCCTTAGGGAAGGTTCTGGAAAGCTCTGAAGTGACCCACCCCAGCTGTCCCTGGGGCTTCAGGCCCAGTCCCCACGAGGCTTAGCAGAAAGAGGCAGGTACAGCCCTCACCTTTCAGCTCCTGGGGTTGGCTCAGCTTGGGCTGTGGCAGGCATGTGGAGAAGATGAGCCAGCGCATGGGCACTCTCTCTGAGATGTTGTTTAAGAAAATATGACATACATGTGAATGGGTTCTCCCCAGATGTGGCTGTATCTGTATGTAGTGCACATACAACACACATGCAAACTACACATAAACTACAGCACCAGGCAGGTGTTGAACGTTGTCATCTACCTGCTCACCTTTCTGCAGCTCACTTGTATTTCCATGTGGGTGAGTATTCCAGGCTGATGTAGCAAAGAACCAAGAACCAGGGCCTTAAGCCAAACATCTGTCCCCTCTCCTGGTCCTGGACAACATGGATCTGAGGTCCAGGTGTGTCCAGGGGAGGCTCCTTCCTGCCTCTCCCACCTCCTGGTAGCTCCAGGTGTCCTAGGCCGGTGGCTGCACCCCTCCAATCACTGCCTCCATCCCCTCCTCCCTGTCAGTGTCCCCTGTTGTGTCTCAATGGACTCAGGGCCTGCCATGATCCAGGATGACTGCCGAGTGTCCTTCCCTTCATGACCCCTGCACAGACCCAGCTCCCAGATGTGGTGCCATCCCAGGCCCCAGGTGGCCGTGGGTGTCTGACCACACGGTTCCCTGCTCAGCCCTGGGTAGCTGCGGCTCTGGGCTGGCCCCAGAAGTGACCGCGGCTGACCAGTCCCCTCCGTTGGCTTGCAGGGAGTCGTGACACCATGACCTACTGCTTGAGCAGGAAGTCCCCCATCTCCCACTCTGAGTCCAGGTTGCTGAAGGTGCTGGGCAAGGTGCTGCCCTGTGTGACGCTGCCCATGGTGCTGCGGTGGTCCATCACCCAGGTGAGGCTTTGTGTGCACAGGGGATGGTGGGCAGCTCCCACCAAGGCAGTACAGTGGGGTCCCTCCTGTGTGCGTGGTGCAAGTCAAACAAACAAACTGGCTGCCAACCCAAATGATCCAAAAGGAGAAAGACACAGCTTGTCCTCCAACAGGTCCAGCAGCCTCTGTGAGAAGGAGGCCGGGTCACCTGGAGAGCAAGTGGCCCCAGGGACAGAGGTGACCACAGCCTCTGTCCACAGACACTGGATGTCACGGAGCAGCTGGACGCAGGTGTGCGGTACCTGGACCTGTGTATTGCCCACATGCCAGGCGGCTCGGAGAAGAATCTGCATTTTGTGCACAAGGTGTACAGCACAGCACTGGTGGAGGTAGGGGCCAGGTGTGCCTGTGGAGAGAGCCTCCAGGTGTGCACACAGCAGGAGGGCTAATGGATGACAGGGCTTTGGCAGCCATTTGTGGGTAGGGGGCTGCTGAGCCCTTGAGGGTAACCATTCTGGGCTCCTGAGCCATGTGTGCATATCAGAGCCTGCACTGCTTCCTTCTGCACTCAGCTCAGCTTCCCGCAGTCCTCAGCACTGTGAGGGGCGCCAGGTGGGCTCCCTGCCTGCAGCTGAGGGTCCCACCTGTTCCCCCTCTGCTCCTGTTTCCGTGGGTGCTCTGAAAGCTGAGTGTGGGGTGTGCTCACCCTGCCTGCAGCCTGCAGCGCCTGGGTACCCTGTGGGCCCCAGGGACATAGTGGAGGGGTCAGCAAGTACTGAGCCTGGGGCTTGAGCTGCACCTGCTGAGCTCAACTGTGCCCTGGCTAATCTCATTCTGCACTGGACACTCCATGCTTACTCCCTGGAGCTTGTAGACTTCACACCTTTGCATACATGCAGTCTTGTCAGTCACACACACATGCATGCACTGCACACACATGTACACACATCACACACACAAAATTCACATACACAAATGTGCAAGATTTCACATGTATACAGTGTGCACATGTACACAATGTGTGCACACGCTTCACACATATCACACATGCAAAGTTCATGTGTGCATGCACATCACTTATACATGTAGCACACTCCACATGCACACACACCTCCCTGCTGGGCTCCCCCTCTCCCCATCCTCCCTCCCTTGGGTAACTTCTCCCTCAGCCCTGACCTGGAGCCTGGGCTTGCTGACCTGTCCAGGCCAGCCCGTGTCCCCCTGAGCACCGCCCCACTGACCCATGGGCCTTCCTGCATACCCAGGACACCCTCACAGACATCTCGGAGTGGCTGCAGAAGCACCCGCAGGAGGTCATCATCCTGGCCTGCAGGCACTTTGAGGACATGACCCCACACCTGCACGAGTACCTGGTCACCTGCATCCAGAACATCTTTGGGGACATGCTGTGTCCTCGAGGGGTGAGGAGAAGGAGTAGGAGGGATGGGGACAGTGGGTCAGGTGCAGGAAACACCTGAGGCAGATGAGTGGCCAAGGTTCCTGCTTCAGAAGTGGCTGCAGCAGGGGTCCTGCCTGCTGGGTCACCTGCTGCATGCTGGGAGTCCTGGGTCATGGCGTCTTCCAGCTGGAGGTCCAGCAGGTGACATGGGCTGCCCACCAGTGACTCCCATGCTTGCAGGAAGTGCCCACACTGCGGCAACTGTGGGCCCACGGCCAGCAGGTCCTCGTGTCCTATGAGCATGAAGGCTCCGTGAGGCGGCACCGGGAGCTGTGGCCTGGGGTCCCCTGCTGGTGGGCAGACCAGGTGAATACCGAGGCCCTCATCAGTTACCTGGAACGCATGAAGAGCTGCGGCCGCCCAGGTAGGGGGGCTACTATGTGGGTCCTCCCAGGTGTTTGTGAGCAGGGAGCTCCATTCAGGAGCCAAGAGCTTCTATCTGCTGGTTCACTCCCCAAATGGCTGCAGTGGCTGGGGCTGGGCCAGGCCAAAGTCAGGAGCCAGGAGCATCATCCAGGTCTCCCACATGGGTGCAGGGATCCAAGCATTTGAGCCATCCTCCACTGCTTTCCCAAGCCATTAGCAGGGAGCTGGATGGGAAATGGAGCAACTGGCACCCCAACTGGTGCCCACATGGGATGCAGGCATCACAGGCACAGCTACAGCTGTCAAGCTACAGCGCTGGCACCAAGGACCTGGCATCTTAACCGCTGGCCCGTAACCAGCCCCTGCTTTTACATTTAAGTGAAAGTTAAAAGTGATACATGCTTCTTGTGTGCATGCTTGCACATGTACACAAGCACACACATGCAGAGACACATGTGCACCCATGGGATGTATGTGGTGATATAAACACATATGCATGACCCAGTACACACTGCCACACACATACATGATCATGCACATGCAGGGACACACACTTAAATGCGTGTACACATGTGGCCGTGTTGGGGTATCTCTCTACATATGCACACATATATGTGGACACCCATGACGGTGTTACAGAGCTCATGGAAGGCAGGTATTTCCTAGTGATTGCGTCCTGTGTCCAAGGGTCTGGGTTCAAGGCCCTGCCCCTCTTCTAATTCCACTTTCTGTTGGCCCTGTATAACCCGACCCCTCCTCTGTAACCTGCAGGTGGACTGTTCGCAGCGGGTGTGAACCTCACAGGGCACCTGACCTACGTCCTGGCGCATCTGTCGAGGTCCCTGAGCCAGGTGACATTGGCAGGCCTGCCCATGCTGACCGCCTGGGTGCGTGAGCAGTGCCCGGGATCTGGCTCCCGCTGCACCAACATTATCGCGGGTGACTTTGTTGGGGCTGGCAGCTTCGTCTGTGATGTCATTGCACTCAACTGGAAGCTACTCCGCAGCTGAGCCCTGGCCCGGGCCTCTCAGTGACAGATGTGTGCGCAGGTGGGGCAGAGTCCACAGTCTGTGAGCCCCCTCAGCCATTGCAGCCCCCTGACCCTGGGGCGTCCGTGTGGTGGGTGCTGACATTGGCGACGACCTCACATCGCACCTGGGAGTCGCATCTGTGCACCTGCACCTCCTTCCCCAGTGCATGCTGCCCTGGATGACAGGACAGGCTCACCAGGGACTCTCCCCCAGGTAGTTCTGGGAGCCGCCAGT
Source organism: Oryctolagus cuniculus (assembly GCF_051225735.1). NCBI lineage: Eukaryota > Metazoa > Chordata > Mammalia > Lagomorpha > Leporidae > Oryctolagus > Oryctolagus cuniculus. Next base: position 20,451 of record NC_142870.1, read on the forward strand.
GGCATTGCCAGGGTGGCAGGAGCTGCCCAGGGTGTCCAGTCTCACCTGGGTGGCAGGGGCCATGGCCAGTCCCAGGGAGCAGGCTCCAGGTCATAGGTCTGACTGGGAGTTCATTTCCTGACACTATCTATCACTTTTCTGTAGTGCACACATTCATACACATGCATGGGCTCCAAGTAAAATCTATCATGCATGCAGTGTGCACACGTGTGTGACATTCCAGATGCAGCACAGACATGGACCACTCAATCTTATACATGTTTGGGCTCCATTCGCACATGCAGTACACACACATGTGACATCTCACATACATGCAGCACACACACATGAACCACACAGAACTGCAAAGACGCAAGCGTGTGGTGAAGATAGTGAGCTCCAGGTCCTGGCATAGATAGGCCCCAGCTCAGGACATGAAAAATCAGAAACTCCCTCGTTGCCTCTTTGCTCCTCCACATTTTGTCAAATAAACTGAAGGAGCTGACAGACACTGTCAGTGTCAGCGTCATCACAGCTCAAAGTCTCCCTAGGCACATCAATCAAATGTTGCCATTTGTGTTTTGACAGGCAGGGAGACAGATATGTGGGACAGGGACAGTCAGTCCGCTGGCTCACGCCCACATGCCTGCCAAGCCAGCACTGGACCCAGCTGAAGACAGCAGCCAGGAGCTCCATCAGATCAAGGGGAGGAGGCGGTGAGGAGGAAGAGGAGGCGGCACTGCCAGGAGCTTCCAGCCCCCAGCACCCTCTTCCTCCTGGAGTCCTGAGTCTTTGCCCCTCCTCCTCCCGAGTGTCCAGGGTCCCAGCACTCGCCCTTGGCTGAGTGTGACCCTAGACAGGTAAGTATAGGTGAAGTCTGAGAGGCAGCCACTCCAGGGCGTCAGGAGGAAGAGAAGCAATGTCTTCCCTTCACCTGCCAGGCACAGGGTCCCCTTCTAGTCCAAGCTGCAGGACCCTGGCCAGTGCTGGCTTTGGAGGGAGCCATTTTGCCAAGTCTGCATCAAGGAGACACTGGAGCCTGCATTGTGGCCTAGTGGGTAAAGCCCCCATCTGCGACGCCAGCATCCCCTGTGGGCACCAGTTCAAGTACTGGCTGCTCCGCTGTTCAGGCACTGGAGCTCCCTGCTCATGCACACCTGGGAGGCCCAGATGGAGTTCCAGTCTCCTGCTTCATCCTGGCCCAGCCATTTGGGGAGGGAACCAGCAGATGGAAGATTCTCTTTCTCTCCCGCTGCTTTTAAATAAATCAATCTTTAAAAGGCTTGAAGAGCATCTCCTGTCTCTGACGGCCTCCTTCCTACTCCCCCAAGCCTGAGAGACGGGTCACGTTCATGCCCAGTATCCAGCATGCCACTGCATCTGCAGTGGGGGACCCTGGCCCGGCCAGCCTCGGCTCCGCCTCTCTCCACAGCTGTGCATTTGTGCAGGTTTCCCCGCATGGCACTGCAGTTTCCTGCTCTTTCCAAGACTGAACCCTGAGAGGCTGATGGAGGGAAGCCCAGGCCAGGTGCCTGAGAGGCCCCCGTGCACCTGCCACAACCACGCACGCACACATGGGAAGAAGCCACAACTTTACCTTTAATAGCTCATCACAGACATATATGTAGTGGGGGTGCGCAGATCTGCAAGGTTAGCAGAGGTAGAGGGGTAGGACATAGAGGCCACCCGAGTGATGACCACATGCGCTCTGGCCCCATCCTCCCACCCCCACAGCAAGATATGTTCCAGAACGGCTGCACCTGGTGCCATCACTCTGGAAACAACTTCCGGAACCTGCGGTGTGCAGAGTCGCTGATGATCACGTCCACATCCACTGCCTGTGCCCCTGGGACCACGTGCACCTGCTGCACGGTGGCTTCGCGGTGCAGCCAGCTGTGGATCCAAGCTCGTTTCACGGACCGCAGGGGAGGCCTTGGGGCCTGGTCCGTGGACGCAGGCACGCAGCCCCACAGCGCACTCCTTATCAGTCAGGGGGTGGCACTCACGGTACCCATGGATGCCAGGGACTGGGGTGAAGGAATGACCTCCCCACACACACCCCACCCTCCGTGCATCCTGCCTGGCTGCTCACCTGAGCTGGGCTCCCTGCAGTCCGACACGGAGTGTGACCATGTGTCTCCCCGTGGCTCGCAAAATGGCTGCTTCCAGTCCGGCCTTCAGCTCCTCCAGCCCATGCCCGAGGAGCGCAGACACAGCCACGGCACTGGGCCCTGAGGGGCTGTACCTGTAGATGGCCGGAGACCTCACTGGAACCTTGGGAACTGGCCCCGAGGATCTCCCCGCTCACCCTCCCACCCACGGGAGCCACAGACAGGTGGGTGCCATGAGGGGACAGTGGCCAGCCGCCTCTGGGGACGCATGCTCACCCCGGCACCAGGTCCACCTTGTTGTGCACCTCCAGCATGGAGTCCAGCAGTGAGCTCGGCAGGTGCAGGCCCTGCAGGGCTGACAGGACACTGGCTTTCTGCAGCTCCGTCTCAGGGTGGCTGACATCTCTCACATGCACAATGAGATCCTGTGGGGACATGGGGTCATGCAGCAGCTCTGTGGGGTCCTCTACCTGTCTGGGGATAGTTAGGCACTGCATACCTGTGAGACAAGTGGCATGGGACAGCAAGTGCCATGGAGTGGGCCCCAGCCATCTCTACAGAGCCAGGTGCAAGCAGGTGGGAGGTGCCACAGATACCTGGTGTGGGGCGGGACACACCTGGGGGCTGCAGGTGGCCTCTGTCCCCTCCTCCCTGGGTTCGCAGCCAGCCTGGGGTAGCCAGGGCATGGGCAAGGATCACCCCAGCACCACCCTGTGTCGCTGGTCTGTTCTAGGGTCCCCCCAACCTGGGGCCCAGCCCCTGCCCCCTCCCTGGGGTCCTCCTTCCCCTGGAGGGAGTTTATGTCTAGGGGTTGCCCCTACGCACGGAGTGGGCCACATCCTCCAGGGTGGCCGTGAAGGACTCGAGCAGACCATGGGGCAGCTGGGACAGGAAGCCCACGGTGTCCACGTAGAGCACGGGCAGGCGTGAGGGCAGCCACCCAGCGTGGACTGTGACATCCAGTGTGGCGAAGAGCCGGTCCTGCGGCTGCATGGCTTGGTCGCCCGTCAGGGCCTGGATCAGGGTGGTTTTGCCTGGGACGGGGTCACGGGTTAGACACACACACACACAAGGCACACATGCACACCTGCCTGCCTATCGCCAGTTCATCACTGAGCCTGTCACTCACCACAGTTGGTACAGCCCCGCCCACCCATCCATCACTGCGCCTGTCGCTCACTCACCGCAGTTCGTGTAGCCCACCACGGAGACCACGGGAAGCTCCCGCCGAGCCCGCTGCTGCCGCAGGAGCTGCCTCTTCCTTCGCAGCCGCTCCAGGGCCTTCCTGATCCCAGCCTCCTTCTCCCGAAGTTCTCGCTGCTGCACCTGCCGGGCTGACTCACCTGCAAGACCTGGGCAGTCAGTTGGGGCAGACCAGACCAGGCCAAGGCCAAGGCCACACCCCTGAAGCCCAAGGTGGGCCCAAGGGCCTATGTTCCCTGATGGCCAGGCACCTCTAGCCTGCTCTCCCCATGCAGCCGGCACAGGCCTGTGCTGTGAGAAATGGTGCTGCTTGGAGCAAGGTGGCCTGGCCTGCACGTGTCCACGTGTGAGGTCAGCAGGAGGTCCTTCTCTCACAGGAAGCAAGAGCTTGGGGGGCAGCCGGGACCCTGTCTGCAGTGGCATGAACATGGTCCACCAGACCATCCCTGTCCTGACGTCCAGGTCCTGGGGATGGGACCTTATTTGAATGGTGTCATAAAGCAAAGGACAATGGGGTGAGGCCAGGAGCCAGGAGCGCCATTCAGGTCTCCCAGGTGGGTGGCAGGTGCACAAGGACCTGAGCTATCACCTGCTGCTGCTTCCCAGGTGTGCATGAGCAGGGAGCTGGAGTCAGGTGTGGGGCCAGGACTTGAACCCAGGTGCTCTGACATGAGATGCGGGGGTCTTAACCATCAGGTGCCCACCGCTGAGTTCCTGTTGCTCTAGAGCCCCAGGGTGTAGCCATTGTGAGCCCCCCTTCCCGGAGAACAGCCACATGGCACCTGTGGGAGGTGATAGATCAGGAGGGCTCTGTGGTGGCTGGGTCCCTCCATTCACCTATTGTCAAAGTGAGCTCTGCCTCGGGTGCCCAACCCGCACTCTGCCTCCGCACCTGCCCTGCCTGCACCTGCATCATGCCTTGCCCGCAGGCACTGTGCCTCCCCCACACACTCCACGTGCTGTGGTGTGAAGCTGGGGCCAGAGGCTGAGTGGAGCCAGTGCTCTCTCAGACTTTCTCTGCTGCACACCCGACAGGTAAGCAAGCTGCTGCTTATATATTTACTAACCTGGTCCCACGTGTTACCCATGGGGTAACTGGCTTGTGTATCTGACACAGACCAACCTTACATAGGGGTCTTTTGGGGGGCAGCCGGCCCCTATGGTTTACTCCTTACCTGATCCCAGGATGTAGCGGGAGCCCCCTCTCTGGCGGTCCCATTGAGTGATGTCACTTTTCAGGCCTGACCTGGTATTGAAACAGGAAGTGACTTCGAGCCAGGCAGGTGGCTCCAGGTGAGGGTGCCCGGGGAGGGGACACTGGACACAGGGACCTTGCCCTGCACAGGTGTGGCCCCCTGCCAGGGCACGTGAACCCCACATGCAGGTGCCATTGTTCACCTGGGGGGAGGGGCTAGTTGCACTTGGTGGTGCACTGGACACCCCCAAACCAGCCCCCAACTGAAGCTGAGTGAGGTACAGAGCCCTCTGGATGAGCTGCTGAGGCCAATGCCCTCCCCGCACCTGAGCAGCGGGAGCTCCGCCAGCGCCACCTGAAGCCGGGCCTCTCGGGTGCGGGCATGGGCACGGAAAATGTGTAGCACAATGGTGAATCGGTCGAACACCTGGATGCCCCAGGCAGCTTCTAGCTCTTTCTGGAAAAGGAGAGAGGCCACAGGTGATTCTGGGCCTCCCCAGGCCAGATCAACATGCAGCTTTAGCACCTGGCTCACCTTGGTGGGAGCAGCCATCCGTTCCAGGTTCAGGAACACGCAGGTGATGTCGGCAGCGCCCCTGATTGTCTCTAACAGAAACCGCAAGTGGTCAGAGCATGACACTGCTAGGGACTGCCCCGTGGATGCCCCTGTGGGACACACCCGTGCGAGCCGCAGTCTCTGAATCCCTGACTGCCTGCTGTGGGGTCCAGCAGAGTCTACCTTCAGGGGTGTGTGAGACACACGCACACATACCTGCACATGCAGTGTGAACACAACTCCTGCTGTCCCCTGCCCCGCCCCCTGCCTCCCTCAGACCCCAGCCCTGTCCCTGCCACACCCCCAGCTGTCATCCCTGCCCCCAAGCTCCACCCTCAGCCTCCAGCAAGGTTGGGGAGGTCTCCAGCAGCTGAGGCGAGCAGGGGTCTCTGCAGAATCCTGCCTCGTGGCGCACTGAGTGAGAACTTGGGGGGATGGCTGCCAGGGAGTCACAGCAGGTGCAGCTTCCACCCCCACCCCCAGAGCTGAGCGCCCTTGGCAGAAACCTCAACCCCAGGCCCGCAGCAGGTGCAGCCCCCTCCCCAGCGAAGGGACCCTGTGCTGCTCCCTTGACCCAGGGGGTCCCTGACCTCTTGTTCTTGGGGGCAGGGGCAGGAGCGGAGTGGGGAAGGAGGCAGACTCACCTGTAAGGCGCTCCAAGTTCCCTCTGCCAAAGATGAGCTTCCGCTCAGGGGTCTTGGTGGGCACAACCAGGGTCAGCACCACGGACCAGCCATCCAGCGAGCGCACCAGTGCCACCGCCTCTGCCACCTGCCACTCAGCTGTGGGGGAGCACACAGCCGCTGTGGATTCACCTCCCCAGGGAAGGCCTGGGCCCCGGCTGCGCCTGCCCCGGGGTGACCTGGCCGGTGTCCATCTGCGAAAGGGTCCTCTGAGAAGGCAGCAACTGCAGTGCTGAGGCACGGCTTGGATGTGATGGTAGTGACAGCAGGAAGGGGGGACAGGAGGGGGCTGGGGTCATAGCGGGAAAGGGAACAGGGAACAAAGCAGCCACCTGTGGGTGGTGGAAGGGGCCTGGACTTGGGGGGAGGGCAGGGGTGGCATCCTATCTGCCTTGGGGAGCACATGTCTTTGGGGTGGCCCCACAGGGGTCCCCAGTCTTTTGTATTCAGGTCAGACCCTGGGAGGGTCCTTAAACCTCAAGCCTAGCTGTAAATTCCTGGCCACCCTGCCCCTCCCTGCAGGAGGTCCTCGCCCATTGCCCCTCCCCACTGGGTCCATGCCCCAGCTTCCACTTCCGCCCCAGACCCCCAGAGCGACCCCCTCCCCTAGGTGTGCACAGAAGTCCACGTGGGACCCCGCACTTCCACCCCTACAGGTCTCTGCAGGTGGCCAACACTCAAAACCTAGTCCTGAGGTGGTCATGGCTTGTGGGAGATGGACAGCAGCCAGGAAGGGCTGGCAGAATGGAGAGGCAGGGCCACGTGCCTGGGAGTACCCAGGAGGCCACAACGAGAGACCCCACTGTAGACCGGAAATGTCCGGGCAGAGCTGAGAGTGGGTTCGCAGTGGCCAGGGCTGAGGAGCGGCGCTGCCTGCTGATGGACAAGAACAGGGTCTCCCTTGGGGGGGGGGGGGAGGTGAGCGAGAATGTTCTGGAACCAGAGGGGGAGATAGGAGTTGCAAGATTCAAGGTTTTAAAATGTTCAATCCTAAAGGAAGAGCCCCCAAAGCCTGGCCTTTTGAGGGTCCTGGGACCACTGCCCCAAACTCCGGTGCGTATGATCCTACTCCACACCTGGCTGGGTCCCTGTGGGCACCTGGCGTGCCAGGTGGGCAGCTCCAGGCAGGTGCAGGAGTCTGGTAGAGGCTTGCAAGTTAGGACATCCCCTGCCCCGGGCAAAATCTTGCTGGGCTCAGGATTCTTGTTTCTGGACGTGCAAACGCCAGAACGGGGTGAGGGGCAGCAGGCGGGGGGGCTGCTTTGTTGGGGGGGAGGAGGGGGCAGGCAAGGGGGCACAGGAGTCCCGGGATCGGATGCGCGAGAGGGCAGCTGCGGGTCGGGGGTTGGCTTAGGAGCGAAGTGGGTGGGGGAGGGGAGGCGGGTGCCTAAGCCGATTCAGAGCCGGGGAGTGTCAAGGGTTTCACAGGACTTCAGGGTTCCGGAGGCACCCCCGATAAGGAAGACCCTGGCCAGTGAGGGAAAGCACCACTCAGCAGGCTCCGGCAGTTACCTAGCACTTCCCTCCCTTCCCGAGGGCGCCGGAGGACCCTGGGCACTGCCCGCGTCGCGGGACTCCCAAACATTTGTTCGGTGCAGCGGAGGCCCCGCCCACCAGCGGTTCCCGCCCCTGTAGCCACACCCCTACGACAGGCGTCTCTGCCCCAATAAGCACCTCCCGAGGCCACACTCCCGTGTCCCCGCCCCAATGAGCGCCTCCCCGAGGCCCCGCCCCTGGGGCCCCGCCCCAATGAGCGCCCGTCACCAGAGGCCCCGCCCCTCGCGGCGGCCCCGGTCACCTCTAGTCAGCTGCGGCTTCCCCGCTCCCCACTTGACATCAGGGTGCACTAAGCACACGCGCTGGGTCCCTGAAGGCAACAGAGGGTCTCTCCTCAGCAGCTCTTCCTCCTCTTCCTCCGCACCTTCGGGATCCCCCTCGTCCTCTCCTGCGGGGCTTTTCGGGGCCTCTGTCCTCGGGCCCCATCTCTCGCTTCCTGGCCCCCCTGGACCCCATGGCCGGAAGGCGGCGAGCGCGCGTGAGTGGCGGGGCTGTGGCGGCGCGGCCCTAGGAGTAGGGAGGCCGCGGCACGCGCGGGACCGCGGGAGCAGCGGGCGGACGGCGGCCCGCAGGGCCCACATGCAGCGAGAGCGTGCTCGGCAAGGGGGGGCGGGGCCGCAGGCGACCACGTGCGTGACTGGGAGGGGCGGGGAGGCAGGCGGTGGCCCGCCTGACGTAAGGGGAGGAGCCCTCACGCCGCGAGCACGCGCAAAGCGAGGGGGCGGGACCTCAGGGCATTGTCACTCACTGCCTGGAGGGAGGCGGGGCCTCAGGCCGTGCTTCCCAGGAGGGGCGGAACCGAAGACCGCGCCTGCGCGTAACGAGGTGGGGGGGCGGGCCCTTTCTTACACGGGCTGTTCATTGGTCGGCCCGAGCCACGTGATTCTGACTGGCCGTCGCGAGCCGTGGGGACTGATTCCTTGGGTGGAGCTGGTCGCTGATGTGTGCCGTTTGCGGCCAGATCGCTGACCCTGGCCCGCGTCCCACCAGAGGTCCGGGGCTCCACAGCTTGATCCGAGCCCGGGTCAGAAGTGTCTGTGTGGCAAGGACGCGGTGCTCCCGCCCCCTCAGCTGACAGGACGCTGCGTGAGGGTCTCCGGGCAGGGTCTAAGGGGCGGGGTCGGAAGCGGGAGTGTCTTGGCCAGGGGCCTGCTTGGGGAAGCCGGAGGGTGCATTTGGTCCTGAACCCTGCCCTGAGCCCCCGGTCTTGCCCCCTCAGAGCGTGAGGCCCGGAAGGGGTCAGCCTTGGCCTGGAGGTCGGGGCTCCCGGCCCATCCTTACCAGCAACGGCTCCTGTCCCCCTCCCTACCCCCCTTCCCTGTCTCTGCTGGGGGAGACCGAGCTGGAAGCGAACCTCAGGTCGGAGGGGGTGAGGGCCGGGGTCGCCTCCGTCCCTGGCCTTGCCCCGAGTGCGTCAGTTCGTAGGGGGGAGTTCTGTGCTCCCAGATGCCAGGGGGACCTCCGTGTATCCACCCCCGCGTGGGCATCCCCTCCCCGGGGTGCATCTCTCCCCTCGACGCCCCTGCGCACATCTTCCCCTACCCCGTGTCTCCCCCCAGCCACCTTGGCGAGCAAGCTCGTGCTGGCCCAGCTGCAGCACCTGGAGAGGCAGTGGGGCCAGAGGCGGCCTCCTGCCCAGGCTGCGTGGTTTGGGGACGGACTAGTCCCGTTCCTGGCGCTGTGTCTGCGCGGCCCCGTCCTTCCCTGCCCCGCCCGGCCAGATCCCTGAACGCTGATGCATTTTAGCATCCCGGAGGGTCTTTTTTTTTTTTTTTTTTTTTTTTATTTTTTTGACAGGCAGAGTGGACAGTGAGAGAGAGAGAGACAGAGAGAAAGGTCTTCCTTTGCCGTTGGTTCACCCTCCAATGGCCGCCGCGGCCGGCGCGCTGCTGCCGGCGCACCGCGCTGATCCGATGGCAGGAGCCAGGAGCCAGGTGCTTTTCCTGGTCTCCCATGGGGTGCAGGGCCCAAGCACCTGGGCCATCCTCCACTGCACTCCCTGGCCACAGCAGAGGGCTGGCCTGGAAGAGGGGCAACCGGGACAGATTCCGGCGCCCCGACCGGGACTAGAACCCGGTGTGCCGGCGCCGCTAGGCGGAGGATTAGCCTAGTGAGCCGCGGCGCCGGCCCCGGAGGGTCTTGAATAGATCTTCGTGAAGAGTGGGACTAGGAAAGGGAGGCCGAGGGAGCGTGAGAAGTGTCACTGTGTTCTTGCATCTGGGTATTGAAATACATGACATCTGTATGCCTTAAATAAAATTTAAAAACAAAATAAATAGAAAAAAATAATAAGCGTGTTTGATTTACTCAATGTTAGGGTACTAGCATTTTTTTTAAAGATCCATCATTGACTTCATAATTAAGACTGAAAAAAAAAAAAACCGTAGCTAAAAGGTGTTCACGCAAAATCCGATTTGCCTTTCCATCCTCGTGAACCTGGCAAAGCTTTACCTGTCCCAGGCACTCTGTGGTCCACAGCCCTGATGGGAGCAGGCAGGTTGTGAGTGGCTGTTTTATTTTATTTTATTTTATTTTTATTTGACAGAGTTATAGACAGAGAGGGAGACAGAGAGAAAGGTCTTCCTTCCGTTGGTTCACTCCCCAAATGGCCGCTACGGCCGGAGCTACGCCAATCCGAAGACAGGAGCCAGGTGCTTCCTCCTGGTCTCCCATGTGGGTGCAGGGATCCAAGCACTTGGGCCATCCTCTACGGCCCTCCCAGGCCACAGCAGAGAGCTGGACTGGAAGAGGAGCAACCGGGACTAGAACCCGGTGCCCAGATGGGATGCTGGTGCCGCAGGCAGAGGATTAACCTAGCGAGCCACGGCGCCAGCCTGTGGCTGTTTTCATTTTAAAACTATTTTATTGGAGAGGTACAGAGACCAAGATGTTCCATCCACGGATTGGCTCTGCAAACCTGCAGCAGGCACCACTGGCCCAGGCTGAAGCCAGGAGCTCCATCCACGTCTCCCACAGTGCAGCAGGTGTACAAGGACCTGAGCCGTCCCCTGCCGCCTCCCAGGTATGCATGGGCAGGGAGCTTGTTTGCTGAGAGTTTGATTCTCTTGTGTTTTAGGACAAGATCTGCCCCTGCATTGGTGAGACACAGAGATGGAGGCTGTGAGCTGCAGTCAGGGTGATTGGCATCTGCCAATGGGATGCTGGAAAACTGCTGGAACCTGGCCTCACTAGGTACCAAGAGCACATTTTCTCGTGCAGCTGTTTGGAAAGCAAGGTTAGCAACCTGACTTTGTTCTACACGTACGTGGGCTGAGGCGGAAAGCACTGATGTGGCAGACAGCCGTGCTGACTGGTGGCAAACAGTTTCCAGGCTGCTGACTTCACCATGAAAATAAACAGCTGGATGTCACTGGCCTTGCCCTTTTCTTGTGACTGGCAGCTTATTAGTGTTAGAAGCTGGATGTAGACCCCAGGGGCTGCTCTGGGGCGTGGGAGGTTTGTGAGCTTTTGAGGATTTTATTGCTGCCAACACCCTTTACCCAGACTGCCAGCAACACACATGTGGTCAGGCCAGCTGAACTTTGACATGGTTGCCAGCATCACAAGCCATGGCTTAACCTGCTGTGCCATAATGCCGGCTCCTCCTGCTGTCTCCTAGTTTTCCAGCTCTGTGTATTATGTTTAGGGCTGTGGCTCATTTTAATTTCTGTGAAGGGTGTAGACTCATTTTCTTACTAATGGAGGCCCAATTGGTCCAGCACCATTTGTGGAAAAGACTGTCTTTTTTTTTTTCCAAGATTTATTGGGGCCAGCGCTGTGGCATAGTTGGTTAACACCCTGGCCTGAAGCGCCGGCATCCCATATGAGCGCCAGTTCGAGACCCGGCTGCTCCACTTCCTGTCCAGCTCTCTATTATGGCCCGGGAAAGTAGTAGAAGATGGGCCAAGTCCTTGGGCCCCTGCACCCACGTAGGAGACCGGGAAGAAGCTCCTGGCTCCTGGCTTCGGATTGGCATAGCTCCGGCCGCTGGCAACCAACTGGGGAGTGAACCATCAGATGGAAGACCTCTCTCTCTCTCTGCCTCTCCTCTCTCTGTGTAATTCTTTCAAATAAATAAATAAAATCTTTTTTTAAAATATTTTATTTATTTATTTGAGAGGCAGAGTTACAGAGGGAGAGAGAGGAAGAGAGAGAGGAGACTCTTCCATCTACTGGTTCATTCCCTAAATGGCTATATCAGCAGGGGCTGTGCCTATCCAAAGCCAGGAGCTAGGAGCTTCTTCCGGGTCTCCCACATGGGTGCAGGGCCCAAGCACTTGAGTCATCTTCTACTGCTTTCCCTGGTTGTTGCAAGTGTAGTAATGGCACCAAGGCTGTGTTGATTCCAATAAGGACTTTATTGTGCAATGGAGAAGTCACAGGTTCTAATTCACACAGCACACTGGGCAAAACCGACCACCTAAGGTTCCCACAGTACCTCCCGTGCTCCTCTTGACATGTCTTAGCCACAAGAGGGCGGATTCTCACAGCGTCTGCATGGGTGGTGCCTCTGGGCCAAAGGATGCAGGTCTGGAAAGGCGAGTAGAGTCTCGGCTTTGGGTGAGCAGGGCTTCGAAGTCTGTAGGGTGAGCTCGGCCTTGGCATCCGGCAGGCGCAGGCCTGGCTGGGAGAACTCGTGGGAAGGTCTGAGTGTGGCAGGTCAACCTGGAGCTTTTGCTCCAGGAGGGTCTGTTCAGGAAGTCTCTCAGGGCCTCTTCAGCCTGCAGGTTATATTCATTTTTGGTGGTCAGTGTATGGCCGAGGAGGCCCCAGGAGGGTGTATGTGGCCATGGGTGGTTCTTATCCAGTCCATGCAGATCTCCTGCAGCCACTGTAGCTCTTGCTTATTTCCTGTTAATGTTATGGTGGAGCTGTTTAATTTCTGCTCCTTACACAGGCCATAGCAGAGAGCTGGATTGGAAATGGAGCAGCCAGGACTTGAATTGACGCCTATACGGGATGCCGGCACTGCAGGCGGAGGCCTAACCTATGCCACAGCATCCCGTATAGGCTCAGTTTGAGTCCAGGTTGCTCCATTTCTGATACAGCTCCCTGCTAATGCACCTAGAAAATCAGTGGAAGATGGCCCAAGTGCCCAGCCCCTGCACCCACATAGTAGACCCAGAAGAAGCTCCTGGCGCCTGGCTTCAGCCTGGGTCAGCATAGACCATGGCAGTCATTTGGGGAGTAAACCAGCAGATGGAAAATCTCTCTCTCTCTCTCTCTCTCTCTCTGCCTTTCAAATAAGTAAATAAATCTCTATGAAAGCAAATGGAAACATTGAAGATGAATAATACATTAGTTGAGTTGGAATATTCCATATAGTGTTCAACAGTAGACTCTATTCAAGAAGGAAGAACCAGTCAATGTCAGTAGAACTCATCTGAAACTACCCAATCAAAGGAAGAAAAGAAACGAGTGAAGAGCAGAGCACCAAAAGACTTATGGGATACCCTAAGCAGACCAGTGGAGTAATTTTGGGAGTTCCACAACCAGAAAAGAGAGGGGGGCCAGAGAGCCGGTTTGAAGCAATAATGACTGAAATGGAAACTTCCAAATTTAAAGGAAGTGGAAATACATGTTCAAGAGGCTGCATGATTTCCAATGAGAATAAATCCAAAGAGACTACACCAAGACAAATAGAATTGTTAAAAGTGACACAGAGAGAATCATGAAAGCAGCAAGGGAAAAGTGTCATCACATACAGTGAAGCTGCTGAAACAGCTTCAACAGATTGTTCAGCATAAACCAAGGTGCCTTGAAAATTCATGCTCAAGTCATGCACCAGATCATGAAATTGGAATCTCTGGTGGTGACACCCAGGTCTCAACATTTTGAAGCTCTACAGGTGGTTCTATAAAGAGGAACAGTGATTGTAGTGATCCTCATACAAAACTGCACAAATAAGTTAGATGATAAATGTGTCTGAGAAGTATTTATGAACCATGGTGAAGATGTGAACTTGAAGGTCACAAAAAGAGAGCTGTTCATCTCTCCAGGATACCTAGGTGATCAACAATGAACTACAGAGAGCTCCATAGCCCAAGAGGGTTCATGCATGTGAAGGATGCACAAAAGACCTGTAATTCTCCATCTTAAATAAAGAGCAGAAGAAGCAATAGTTAGATATAAAATGTAGAGAACAAAAGCCAGAGAGCCTCAAACATGTTGTAATGACAGAGGTGAGATTTTCAGGTCTAGATGCTCACTTTCACTGCCTTTTCCAACCTACATTCCAGATGGTGGCACAGGGACTGAGATGAGACTGTTTTGCTGAGGAGCCTCCACATGGCCCTCTTGATATCTTTGTTCCTCAGGCTGTAGATGAAGGGGTTGAGCATGGGGGTGACCACAGTGTACACCACTGAGGCCACTGCACACTTCCTGGGAGAAAGTGAAACAGCTGAACTCAGATACACCCCAAGACCTGTTCCATAAAATAAGCAAACCACAGACAGGTGAGCGCCACAGGTGGAGAAGGCTTTATACCTCCCACCTTGCGATGGGACTCTCAGAATGGAGGAAACAATTTTATAGTAAGAGAAGAGGATCCCTAAGATAGGAAGGAAACCAGAGATGGCTCCAACAATATACATGATCATGTTATTGATGAAGGTGTCGGAACAGGCAAGGCTGAGGAGCTGAGAAGGATCGCAGAAGAAATGAGAGATTTCTACATTCTTGAAGTAGGTAAGTTGTAACACCATTGAATTGTGAAGCTGAGAGACTGAAACGCTGATGAGAAATGAAATGAAAACCAACAAGCCACAAAGACGTGGGCTCATCATGACCTTGTAGTGCAGGGGATGACAGATGGCAACAAACCTGTCATAGGCCATTGTGGTCAGAAGCAGACTATCCAGACATCCAAAAAGCATAAAAAAGGACATCTGAGTGAGGCAGCCCACAGTGGAGATGGATCTGCTGTGAGTGTGGATGTCCATTATCATCTTGGGGACTGTAGTTGAGGTGAAACTGATGTCAGCCAAGGACAGGTTGCAGAGGAAGAAGTACATGGGGGTGTGCAGGTGGGAGTCAGAGCTGACAGCCAGGTTGATGAGCAGGTTCCCAAGCACTGTGACCAGGTACATGGACAGGAACAGCCCAAACAGGAGGGGCTGCAGGTCTGGATCCTCAGAGAGACCCATAAGGAGAAATTCCAAGACACAGGTTGAATTTTGTGGTTCTATGTCACTTGGACATCTTTTGAAGAAAGAAAAGAAACAGAAAAAACGAAATAAGAAAATCAGCACCCAGCATGGTATATTTTAGATTAAAGCTATTCACAAGTAAAGATTTTATATCTGAGATCCATACTCCTTCAGCAATATTTCTCAGTTGTAACAACCCTATCTTCATAGAATTATTTCATCATTGATTTATTGACTATATCCACCCACTTTAGAGACACTCAACTAAAGAACGTTAGAACAACATTGGTGATAAGTTCATTATTGCAGTGAAATGTGTAAGATGAAATATAGAATACAGATATCATTGCCTCTTTAGAAGTCAACCTAGTTAGAGGAAAATTAAAAGCAGCAATACTTTACTCAAGAATTGTGCAATACATTTCGATGATATAAACTATTGATAAACTCCATTGATTTCTAGAGGTACATTATCTGGACTCTAAATTAAAGGCAAATATTCATAATCAGAGAGCTTTTTATGTACCAAACATTTCCATGTATTTTCATCTTTTTGTTTTTTGTTTTCTGACTTTGCTCCTTTATGGAAATAAGCACATACTCCAAAATGTGGGTTGTCTTTGTCCTAACTCCTAACTATGGCCTGGTGGGTTTTAAATTTTGATAAATATTATGCTTTGACCAAATGACAAAATCATACACCATCACTGTAAACAGTACCTAGCATTTAAGAATTATTTTCTCAAAATGTCAATTTCACTGATATCCATTACTTTTTTCATATTTGACATTTTAAGATTTAATTATTTTTATAGCCTTTATCTATATTCTTGAGGAACAGTGGTTTTTCTACTTACTACTTATTGAATTATTTATTTAATGGAGGGTTAATCTTGTGATTATAAAGTACATTGAGGGGCCAGCGCTGTGGCATAGCGGGTAAAGCCGCCACCTGTAGTGCCAGCATCCTATATGGCACCGGTTCAAGTCCCAGCTGCTCCACTTCTGATCTAGCTTTCTGCTATGGCCTGGGAAAGCAGTAGAAAATGGCCCAAGTCCTTGGAACCCTGAAACCATGTGGGAGACCCAGAAGAAGTTCCTGGCTCCTGGCTTCAGATTGGTGCAGCTCTGGCCATTGCAGCCAATTAGGGAGTGAACCAGCAGACAGAAGACCTCTCTCTCTCTCTTTCTCTCTCTCTCTCTCTACCTCTCCTTCTCTATGTAACTCTGACTTTTAAATAAATAAATAAATAAATAATTTTTAAAAAGTACACTGGAAGTATTTCATGCAAAAAGTAAAAAAAAAAAAAAAGGAAAGAAGGAGTGTGGGCAGGAGTAAGGGGAGAAGGGAGGGTAGGGTGGGAAGTATCATTATGCTCTAAAAAATGTTCAGGATTTATGGGATACTACCAAATGATCCACCAATGGGTATTAGGAGTTCCTGAAGGCATGGAAAGAGACAATGGATTAGAAGGCCTATTCAGTGAAATAATTACAGAAAACTTCCCTAGTTTGTGGAAAGAAAGGGATGTTCAAGGACAGGAAGCACATAGAACTCCTAATAGACATGACCAGAAATGATCCTCACCACGACACATTGTAGTCAAACTCTCTACAGTAAAACATAAGGAAAAGATTCTAAAATATACACAAGAGAAACACCAGGTAACTTTCAGAGGATCTCCAATTAGATTCACAGCTGACTTCTCATCAGAAACCCTACACACTAGGAGAGAATGGTGAGATATAGCCCAAATTCTTTTTTTTTTTTTTTTTTTTTTTTTTTTTGGACAGGCAGAGTGGACAGTGAGAGAGACAGAGAGAAAGGTCTTCCTTTTTTCTTGGTTCACCCTGCAATGGCCGCTGTGGCCAGCACACTGTGGCCGGCGCACCATGCTGATCCAAAGCCAGGAGCCAGGTGCTTCTCCTGGTCTCCCATGCGGGTACAGGGCCCAAGCACTTGGGCCATCCTCTACTGCACTCCCAGGCCACAGCAGAGAGCTGGACTGGAAGAGGAGCAACCAGGACAGAATCCCGCACCCCAGCTGGAACCTGAGGTGCCAATGCTGCAGGTGGAGGATTAGCCTATTGAGCCGTGGTGCCAGCCAGCCCATATCTTAAGAGAAACAAACCGTCAACCCAGAATACTGTACCCTGCAAAGCTCTCATTTATGAATGAAGGTGAAATAAAGAGCTTCCATAACAAACAGAAATTGAAAGAATTTGTCACCACCCATCCAGCTCTACAATTTGCTTAAGGATGTGCTGCACACAGAAACATGGTCATGGTTATAAAAGATCCAAATGAATAAAATCAGAGTTGAAAAAGCAAACGTTACAGTGGGTACCACAGAAATGAAAAGAATCATCAGGAATTACTACAAACAGCTGTTTGCCAACAAATTGGATAATCTAGAAAATATGGATAAATTCCTGGATACATACAGTCTACCAAAATTGAGTCATGAAGACATAGGAAACCTAAAAAGACCAATAACCAAGATGGAGATTGAATCAGTAGTAAAGACCGTCCAAAGAAGCCCAGGACCAGATGGCTTCATTGCTGAATTCTGCCAAACTTTTAAAGAAGAGCTAATTCCATTTCTTCTCAAGTTATTCAAAAACAATTGAAAGGGAAGGAATCTTCCCAAACTCTTTCTATGAAGCCAGCATCACCTTAATTCCATAAACAAGAAAAAGATAAGTATAGACCAAAATCACTGATGATTGTATATTTAAAATCCTCCACCAAAAAATAGCTAATTGAATCCAACAACACATCAGAAAGATCACTCACCTGAACCAAGTGGGACTTATCCCTGGTATGCAAAATGGTTCAGCATTGACAAATCAATGTGATATATCACATTAAAAAACTGAAGAATAAAAACCATATGATTATCTCAATAGAAGCAGAAAAAGCATTTGATCAGATACAACCTTCTTTCATGATGAAAACCCTAAGCAAATTGGATATGGAAGGAACATTCCTCAACACAATCAAGGTAATATATGAGAAACCCACTTCCAGCATCCTATTGAATGGGGAAGAGTTGGAAGCATTTCCACTAAGATCTAAAACCAGAGAAGGATGCCTACTCTCACCACTGCTGTTCAATATTGTCCTGGAAGTTTTAGCCAGAGCCACTAGGCAAGAAAAAGAAATCAAATGGGTACAAATTGGGAAGAAGGAAGTCAAACTATCTCTATTTGCAGATGACATGGTTCTGTATCTAGGGGATCCAAAAGACTCCACTAACAGACTATTGGAACTACAAAAGACTTTGGTAAAGTGGCAGGATATAAAATTAGCACACAAAATCAATAGCTTTTGTATACACAGACAATGCCATGGTTGAGAAAGAACTTACAGCATCAGTACCATTCACAATAGCAACAAAAATTAAATAACTTGGAATAAATTTAACGAAGGAGGTCAAAGATCTCTGTGATGAAAATTACAAAACATAAAGAAATAGAAGAATACACAAAAAGTTAAAAAAAATCTCCCATGGTCATGGATTGGAAGAATTTATATCATCAAAATGTCCATACTACTGAAAGCAATTACAGATTCAATATGATCTCCATCAAAACACCAATGACATTCTTCTCAGATAAAGAAAAAAACAATGCTAAAATTCATATGGAAACAAAAGAGACCCTGAATAGCTAAACAATCTTATGCAACAGAAACAAAGCTGGAGTCATCACACTACTAGATTTCAAGGTATACTACAAAGCAACTATAATTAAAACAGCCTGGTACTGGCATAAAAATAGACATGTAGATCAATGGAACTGAATAGAAACTCCAGAAATAAAACCATACATCTACAACCAATTCATCTTTGACAAGGGAGCTAAAATCAATCCCTGGAGCAAGGACAGTCTCTTCAACAAATGGTGCAGGAAAAAGTGAGTCTCTAAGCGCAGAAGCATGAAACAAGACTCCTACCTTACACCTTACACAAGAATCAACTCAAAATGGATCAAGGATCTAAACGCATGACCTAATATCATCAAATTACTAGAGGAGAACACTCATGGAACTCTGCAAGACACTGGCTAGGCAAAGTTCATGGAAAAGACCCCAGAAGCACAGGCAATCAAAGCCAAAAGAGACAAATGGGATTACATCAAGCTGAGAAACTTCTGCACTGCAAAGAAAACACTCAGCAAAGAGAAGAGGTAGCTGACAAAATGGGAGGAAATATTTGCAAACTATGCAACTGATAAAGGATTAATATCTAAAATCTATAAAAAGCTCAAGAAACTCAACCACCAACAACAAAACAAACAAGCCAGTTAAGAAATTGACTTAAACATTTTTCAAGAGAAGAAATCCAAATACACAACAGACACATGAAAAAATGATCAGGATCACTAGCCATCAGGGAAATGCAAATGAAAACCACAATGAGGTTTTACCTCACCCCAGTTAGAATGGCTCTCATACAGAAATCAACAACCAATAAATGCTGGTGAGGATGAAGGGAAAAGGGTACCATAATCCACTGTTGATGGGAATGTAAACCTGTATGTCTGTGTATCTATCTTCCAAATGCATCCACCATCAGGAATTTGGTGAGTGCATTTTATCTCAATAATTCTATAAGGTTAGTATTGATTTATGCATCTATAAAGAATTTTTTGAGGGGGTTGGCTCTGTGGCATAGTATATTAAGTCTCTGTGGTGCTGGCATCCTATGTGGGTGGTGGTTTGATTCCCGGCTGCTCCACTTTCAATCCAGCTCTCTGCTAATGCACCTGGGAAAGCAGCAGAAGATAGCCCAAGTGCTTGGGTCCCTGCACTCATGTGGGAGGGCCAGGGAGGTTCCTGGCTCCTGGTGGCCATTAGGGAGTGAATCAGTGAATAAAAGATCTCTCTCTAACTCTGCCTCTTAAATAGATAAATACATCTTAAAAGAAGAATGTTTTGAAAACTATGTAACTAGTATAGTATGCACACAGCATCTAACACATCTGTGTTTTCTGCAACACTGCATTTAAGTTTTTCTGTGAAGTATATACATTTAGATATAAACTTTAATGTATAATATCATATTACCTGAGGATTGCACTTCATTTTATATGCCAATTCCTTACTATGGCAGTCCTCTGAAAATTTCTGTTCCTCTTTCTCTTACCACAGTGGAGAGAATTTCTATATACACGCTCAGAGGATAGCAGTTTGAGTTCTAAAAACAAGTGCATGTTCAATTTTACTTTCTACTGTCAGCAATTATTTTACCAATGGGGGAAAAAAACAGTTGCTATCACCACATTCTCTTGTTAAGGTACAGAGTCAGAAATAGTCTTGAAGTCTGCTTAATAATTATTGCATTGTAGCACCATATAAAACTTTCTCATCTTGCACAGGGAATAATATTTGTAGATCTCAGATTTGCACATGGTAAAATGCATTATTCTTCACAGAAAACTGTATAAGCCATGATACTCATGCCATAAATACCCCTGTATATCTTTGGTTGATGCCCCTACTTTCTGGATGAACTCACTGAATCCCAAGAGAAATAATCAGTGATTCTTCCTTGAACTGTACTCAAGCAGAGTTTGCACAGAAAACACCCACTCAGCTCTAGCGGAGGGTCAGAGCCTGAGGGGAGTCAACAGACCAAGGTCTGAGCCTCACCTCTTTCCCTGAATGTGTAGATCATGTAACCTCTCTGTGCTAGCTTTCCTTCTCTGGAAGTTGGGGGAGAAAAACAGCCATCTTTAAAGGTGTATAGTACCTAAAAGTGGAACTTAATAAATGTTTGGCCATTGCACTATAATCAGGATTCGAATCATGGGTTGGGTGTTTGGTGTTAAGATGTCACTTGGGACATTTGAATCCCATATTGGAGTGCTTGGGTTCGAGTCTCAGCTCCACTTCAATTCCAGAGTCACTGCCACCCAAACGAGATGTGGACTGAGTTCCCATCTCCTGGCTTTGGCTGGCCTAGCCCTGGTTGTTGCAGGAATTTGGGGAAACAACCAGCAAATGGGAATTCTCACTCTCTCTTGCACGTGCCCTCTCTCTCTTTTGAAAAGAAAATAATTTGAACTATTATTGGAATTTATTCCAGGTTTATTAATGAAACACAATTCTATAATGATTTTAATGCTCTTCTGATTATATGAAGGATTTCAAAAAGTGCATGGAAAATATATTCTGGAAAAACTGCATAAGTTCAAATATTTAAATTTATTTGAAAGGCACACACACAGATCTTCCATCCCCTGGTTTCTTCCTCAGATGGCTGTGAGAGCCAGGTCTGGGCCAAGTCAAAGCCAAGAGTGAGGAACTCCATCCAGGTCTTCCACGTGAGTACTTGGGTCACCATCTGCTGCCTTCCAAGGCACATTAGCAGAAAGCTGGATAGGAAGTAGAGTAGCTGGCACTCCAACATGGGACACCAGCATTGAAGCAGTAGCATAACACATGGCATCACAACACCAGCCCAGATTTAAAAATGTTTTGCACCAGAACAAACTTACCTTTCTAAAAAAAAGATGTATTTATTTATTTGAAATTCAGTTATACAGAGAGAGAAGGAGAGGCAGAGAGAGAGAGAGAGAAAGAGAAGTCTTCTATCCGATGGTTCACTTCCCAAGTGGCTGCAAAGGCCAAAGCTGCACTGATCTGAAGCCAGGAGCCTGGAGCTTCTTCCAGGTCTCCCACTCGGGTACAAGGGCCCAATGACTTGTGCCATCTTCTACTGCTTTCCCAGGCCATAGCAGAGAGCTGGATCAGAAGTGGAGCAGCCGGAACTCGAACTGGCGCTCATATGGGATTCCAGCACTGCAGGCAGTGGCTTTACCCACTATGCCACAGTGCCAGCCCCCTCTGTGAGCTTTTTAAAGTACCCTCATACAGCAGAGAAAACCAGTCTCTCATTTCAGGGCAATAGAGCATAGTACAGCTTGAAATACTAAAATGTATCTCAGCCCATATAATAAGACTTATCTGCCCTTCTCTTTTGGCTTCATTTTATTCAGATTAACAAAAACTTCTGTAACAGTTTTTAAATGACTGAATGGTATTGAGGCTTGGTATGGAAAATAATAGGATCCATAGAAAGCTTGTGAAATACACAGAGAAGGGCTTTTGTCTTATCTTTTGTCCTAAGGACATCCTCAAAATATGAAAGCACAGACAGGAAAGTTCTGCAGTGTGTAAACCATATTGACTATACCCTATTTTCTTGAAAACTCAATATTTAAAAGAGATTTTCATTTTTGTTGGAAACTCCATGCCAGAGGTACCACAGGCAATCAGAAATAAATAAAATTTGGTAATTTCTCTCCAAGTACTCAGTACTTGTATAGGGAGAAAAATAACATTTTTGCAGGGATGTGTTGAAAACCATTTCTTCAGATCCAAGATATTTATTTTTTAAAGATTTATTTTATTTATTTGAAAGTCAGAGTTACACAGAGAGAAGGAGAGGCAGAGAGAGAGAGAAAGAGAGGTCTTCCATCCGATGGTTCACTCCCAAGTGGCCACAAAGGCCGGAGCTACACTGATATGAAGCCAGGAGCCAGGAGCTTCTTCCAGGTCTCCCACTCGGGTCCAAGGGCCCAACGACGTGTGCCATCTTCTACTGATTTCCCAGGCCATAACAGAGAGCTAGATTGGAAGTGGAGCACCAGGACTAGAACTGGCACCCATATGGGATTCCGGCACTGCAGGCAGTGGCTTTACCCACTAAGCCACAGTGCCAACCCCCAGATCCTAGATATTTAAACTGAATGTTATAAAGATTAGTGTTATCACTAATAACAATAGTGGCACAGCAGGTTAAGCCACCAGTTGGCATGCCTGCCTCCCATATCAGAGTGCCAGTTTGAATCCCTGATCCTCTGCTTCCAATCCAGCTTCCTGCTAATATCATGCAAAGAATCAGGTGATGGTACAAGTACCTGGGACCCTGCCACCCATGTGGGAGACCTAGATGAAATTCTGGGATCCTGGCTTGGATCTGGCCTAGCCTTAGATATTATAGGCATTTTTTAAAAAAGATTTATTTATTTATTTATTTGAAAGGCAGAGTTACACAGAGGCAGAGAGAGAGACAGAGAGAGAGAGAGGTCTTCCATACACTGGTTCACTCCCTAAATGGCTGCAACAACCAGAACTGGGCCAATCCAAAGCCAGGAGCCTCTTCCACATCTCCCATGTGGATACAGGGGCCCAAGGACTTGGGCCATCTCCTTCTGCTTTCCCAGGCCATAGCAGAGAGCTGGATTGGAAGAGGAGCAGCCAGGACTCCATAGAGAATGCCAGTGCCCATAGAGAATGCCAGCGCCGCAGGTGAAGGTTTTACCCACCACAGCACCAGATCCATTGTGGGCATTTTGGAAGTGACTCGATAGACAGGAGCTGTGTGTTCTCCCTCTCTCTCTCTGCCTTTGAATATTAAAATATTATTTTAAACATTATTGAATTAATTTAATATATAAAATATATTAAAATCAGTAAATTAATAATGAAAATATGAGAACAAGATCTATTTTGCCATTACTGTATAAATCCATCATATTTTAAATCACATATCTAGTAATGATAATCTATTTGATCCTAACACAATGGATTTTTAAATTTTTAATTAATTTACTTGAGAGGTATGGGGGGGAGAGAAATTCCATCTGCTGTTTCTTTCCCTAAATGCCCACAGGGCCAGGCCAAATCTGGGAACTCAATCCTTGTCTCCCATGTGGGCAGCAGAAACCCAACTACTTGAACCATCATCACTGCCTAGCAGAGTCTGCACTGACAAGAAGCTAGAGTCAGGAGCCAGAGCCTGGATTGAACTCAGGTGCTCTTAGGTGAGACACGGTGTCTTCACCATGGGCTAAGTGCCTGCTCCTTCAGTGGAGTTGTATCAGCTAGGAATCAACTCAGGTGAAAATGAAGCTCAGGAGTACTAGACACTTGCTCCACACAAATGGAGCACAGACTTCAGAATTACAAGTTGGTCTCTGGGGCTCATAAACCAACACTCTATTTGCCAAAGTTTGGTAAGTCTGACAGAAATTCACAAGTCTTAGTGGTGAATCTATTGTACATCTTTTAACAGTATCCAGATCCCTGAGTATGAATTGAATCTGAGACTCTGAAATTAATTCTTCTTTTGAGATGGAGAAGGGCTACATTTCAGGAGTAGAAGAGAAAGTGTCCAATTAAAATGAGGCTTAGGAACAGGGGCACGAGAGAGATCTTCCCTGAATTGGCATGAGCTCAGTCTGTGATTTCTGCCATCCTTCCTGGGGTTTATGCCTTAAGGAGCTCCCACTGGTCTTTGCTGGGTTCT
This sequence comes from Oryctolagus cuniculus, assembly GCF_051225735.1. NCBI lineage: Eukaryota > Metazoa > Chordata > Mammalia > Lagomorpha > Leporidae > Oryctolagus > Oryctolagus cuniculus. The sequence continues at coordinate 44,206 of NC_142870.1, forward strand.
TGCAGGACCTCAAATGGGATGATCACAGTGAACAGAAAGTGTCTTCTGGGAATAACAGGGAAATTATATGGCTGTGTGGTTTGGTGAAGGAGAAGGCTGGCCAAATTCCCTGTGACTGGGGTCAGAATGTCTGATTGAGATCTAGTTTCACCCCATTCTATCTCATCATGTGGTACAGTTACATAAGACTACCCTAATCCTTTCCTCATCTATAAAATTATAATAATTATTTCTTGGTAATGATTGTTTAGATGACATTAAACTACACAGTGCACATAGCTCAGAGTCTGTCACCTGAGAAACTTTGATAAAGGCTTATGCCTCATGGTTATAGTTATCATCTTCCTCCTCATCACCTTTATGATTACCCTGTAGTGCTTAAGGACAGTTTACAGGGACCCATTTCCTGCTCTGATGAGACAGATGCCTATGGGTTAGAACCAGGGTAGAAGAAAAGTAGAGCTCTGAATGAGAGTTTTCAGAGCCCCACAAGAATCAAGAATGTAAAGTAGAGGGGCTGGTGCTGTGGCATAGCAGGTAAAGCTGCTACCTGCAGTGCCAGCATCCCATATTGGTGCCAGTTCGAGTCCCGGCTGCTCCACTTCTGATCCAGTTCTCTTCTATGGCCTGGGAGAGCAGTAGAAGATGGCACAAGTCCTTGGACCCCTGCACACGTATGGGATTACCTGGAAGAAGATCCTGTCTCCTGGCTTCAGATTGGTGCAGCTCCGGCCATTGCAGCCACTCAGGGAGTGAACCATCAGATGGAAGATCTCTCTCCGCTCCCCCGCCCGCCCCCCGCCTCTCTTTCTTGTTCTGTGTAACTCTTTCAAATAGATAAATAAATCTTAGAAAAAAGAATTTAAAGTAGAACAGTAGTCATTAGACTCTAGAAAGTGGGGAGAGGGACACAGGAAAGAAAGCTATTGGGGGGTTGGCGCTGTGGTGTAGCGGGTTAAAGCCCCAGCCTGCGGTGCCGACATCCCATGATGGCGCCGGATCAGGTCCCGGCTGCTCCATTTCACATCCATCTCTCTGCTGTGGCCTGGGAGGGCAGTGGAGGATGGCCCAAGTCCTTGGGATCCCGCACCCACGTGAAAGACCTGGAAGAAGCTGCTGGCTCCTGGCTTCAGATCGGCTCAGCTCTGGCCATTGGCTGGCGGTCATTTGGGGAGCTAACCAGCGGATGGAAGACCTCTCTCTCTCTCTGCCTCTACTCTCTCTGTGTAACTCTGACTTTCAAATAATTAAAATAATTCTTTTTTAAAAAAGAAAGAAATAAAGCTGTTGGACCCCTAGTGCCATAATACGGATGGGTAAGAGGAGCAAACTCTAGATGGTACAGCACAGCGTTGTAACTGTAATTTATGGAGGGGGAGGTTTCAAGGTTCTCAAAATGAGGAATAATCAATTTTTAAAGAAATGGAAATTCTAATTACTCTTATTTGATCATAACACAATGCATACATTACTATATTATCATAATGTGACCCATAAATGTATGATTATTATGTGTCAGAATTTTTACTTTATTTAAAGAAGCTTCATAAGTCTCCAGGCTAAATCTCTGCATTTGAGGGCCCTCCACTCTGGCTCCTCCAGCTGTCTTTCTCTGACTGTTCCAACAGGCCCTCCTACGTCCAATGCCTCCCTGGCACTCACCGGTCTGTGCTGCCTCTATGTTGAGGAATGACCAAGAAGTGATGATCCATCACCCTCTCCTGCCAGGTGAGTGAAGAAGAGTCAGGCTCTGTCCTCAGGGCTGGCAGGTGGAATGTAGACAATGACTCTGGGAAGAGGAGATGGAAACAGATCTCCTGGACTGCGACTGGCAGAGTGAAGGGCTGGAGGGCACAGGCTGATTATCTACAATCAAATGTGTTGGAGACTCAATGCACAGAGCTCATAATTAGTCAAATTGGCCTGTGTTATCCCAGTCTCAGAGGACTTGTTAATATTAATGGCACTGGAGCATAGGAGAAATCAATGGGTAGGGTCTGGAACCTTTCACTTCTCAGAAGGGAATTCTCTATTTCTCCTCTTATGATGTTCAAGTTTCATAGTTCTTATAAAAATCAGGCTCATTTTTAAATTTAAAAAATATATGATTTAATGCCATAAATACAATCCAGCAAGACATGAAGCAGGTAGCATGACACCTCCAAGAGAACACAACAATCCTCCAGAAATAGATCCTGAACTGAGGAAAATCTAGGAAATGCAGATACAGATTTCAAAATAATGACTATAAGTAAACTCAATGAGATATGAGAATATAGATAGATTAAAGAAATGAGGGAATTAATGAGTGAAATGAATGAAAATGTAACTAATGAGATAGAAATCATTAAGAAGAACCAAGTAGAAATTATGGAGATGAATTTTTCAATTAGTGAAATAAAAAATACAATTGAGAGCTTTAACAGCAGAATAGACCGAGTAGAAGAAAGAATTTCTGACCTTAGGGATAAGACTTGAAATAACTGAATTAGACAAAAATAAACAGAAAAGAATTTAAAAGAGAGGTCCGAGGCAAGATGGCGGAATAGGAAGGGAGCACACTGATAGTCCGGGGAGAGACAGTTTAATAAAAGTGGAGATACTGCAGATTCAAGGAAGAGTAGGGGAGGAAAAAGCAGAAGAAACTCTTCTGGAATGCGTGATTCACAGTGGACCTGCGTGGAGAGCATGGGAGCCCACAGTTCGGGACACCAGCGGCAGACTCAACACACCAGCGCTGGAACGCGAGATGAGCCGAACCTCAATAGCCCGAGACACCGGCAGGCAAGCGGAGAGAGGAGACTAGAGGGAACGACCCCCCGGGGGGGGGGGAGTTCACCAGGCTAACTGGAAGAGAGAGAGAGAGAAAAAAAAGGTGACTGGTACGGACACGGGTTTCTCTCTCTCCGCTCACCTCTCAAGGGCGAGCAAGACAAAGAGCAGGCGCCATCTTGGACATACGTCATAAGCAGAGCGACCTCAGATCTGCACCGGCCCTGAGCCTAGCAGAAAAACCTGACTCTGGGCAGGGCGAATTAACAGGAGATTAGGACCTAGTAAATTTGTGGTGCTACTGAACTGAGACTGTGAAAAAAGAGACGGTGGGGGAGAGAACTCACAGAATTCACGTGAGTACTCTCCAGAGATGCTACAATTCCGTAACTTTGGCAACCCAGTGGGAGACTGAAGGAGAATCTGAGCCCACCCTGAGGGCAGAACAGATTCCCTGTGTGGTCCTTGGGAAAGAGCTTCCGATCTCTGGCTCCTGTGGGTATATTATTTGCCTGCTAACTACCTCCAACTTTGTTCAGCTGTGTGGAATTACTTCCCTTTTGAATCAAAAAAAGAAAGAGAGAGAGAGAGAGAGAGATCTACCACGCCTAACCTGGGAGTGTCACCTTTGGCACACGAAACAGAGCTCTCAGGCCACACCCATCTCAAGCCTCTAAGGCTCCATCAAAAACAGACAGTCCACTTAATCTAGAGTCATAGTATAACAAGAAAAAGCACCACAGTGAAGAAACCAAATATCTCCAATATGCCGAGGTAATAAAAACAAGGAAATCACCATGACGCCCCCAAATGAAAAAGATACCCCAATTCAAGATTATGAAGATGATGAGTTAGAAGAAATGCAAGAAGCAGATCTCAAAAAATTGATAAGAACATTAAGAAGTTCTCAAAAACAAATTCTTGAACTACAGAAATCCTTAATGGACAAGATAGAAAATGTCTCTCGTGAAAATAAAATATTAAGGAGGAATCAAAATGAAACGAAACAACTAGTACAACAGGAAACTGTGATAGTGACGAGAAATCATAATGAAGTGAAGAATTCAATAGATCAAATGAAAAACACAATAGAGAGCCTTACGTACAGAATGGGTGAAGCAGAAGAGAGAATATCAGACTTAGAAGACAGAGAACAGGAAAGGATACAGTCAGACCAAAGAAAAGAAGAGGAAATTAGAAATCTAAAACATATTGTCAGGAATCTGCAGGATACTATTTAAAAAACCAACATTCGGGTTCTAGGAGTTCCTGAAGGCATGGAGAGGGAGAAAGGATTAGAAGGCCTTTTTAGTGAGATATTAGCAGAAAATTTCCCAGGTTTGGAGAAGGACAGAGAAATCCTAGTACAGGAAGCTCACAGAACCCCTAATAAACATGACCAAAAGAGATCCTCACCATGACACGTTGTAATTAAACTCTCCACAGTGAAACATAAAGAAAAGATCCTAAACTGTGCAAGAGAGAAACGTCAGATTACTCTCAGATGATCTCCAATCAGACTCACAGCTGACTTCTCATCAGAAACCCTACAAGCTAGGAGGGAATGGCGAGATATAGCCCAGGTACTAAGAGAGAAAAACTGCCAGCCCAGAATATTGTATCCTTCAAAGCTATCATTTGTGAATGAAGGTGAAATAAAGACTTTTCATAGCAAACAGAAATTGAAAGAATTTGTCGCCACTCATCCAGCCCTGCAAAAGATGCTTAAAGATGTGTTACACACAGAAACACAGAAACACGGTCATCAATATGAAAGAAGGTAAAGGAAGGAAACCTCACAGCAAAAGATCACAGGGAATTCAAAGCATATATTAGAACTTATCTTTGGCAAATGGCAGGGCAAAGTTACCACTTATCATTAGTCACATTGAACGTTAATGGCCTGAACTGTCCAGTTAAAAGACACAGATTGGCTGATTGGGTTAAGGAACAAAACCCATCTATTTGCTGCTTACAAGAAACACATCTTTCCAACAAAGATCCATACAGACTGAAAGTGAAAGGCTGGAAAAAGATATACCATGCCAACAGAAATGAAAAAAAGAGCGGGCGTAGCCATCTTAATATCGGACAACATAAACTTTACCACAAAAACTGTTAAGAGAGACAAAGAGGGACACTATATAATGATTAAGGGATCAATACAACAAGAAGATATAACAATTATCAATGTATATGCACCTAACTACAGGGCACCGGTTTATCTAAAAGATTTGTTAATGGACTTAAAGGGAGACTTAGACCCCAGTACAATAGTACTGGGGGACTTCAATACTCCACTCTCAGAAATAGACAGATCAAGAGGACAGAAGATCAACAAGGATACAGTAGATTTAAATGACACTACAGCCCAAATGGATCTAACAGATATATACAGAACTTTCAATCCTACAGCTAAAGATTTTACATTCTTCTCAGCAGTACATGGAACCTTCTCTAGGATTGACCACATACTAGGCCATAAAGCAAGTCTCAGCAAATTCAAAAGAATTAGAATCATACCATGCAGCTTCTCAGACCATAAAGGAATGAAGTTGGAAATTAGTAACTCAGGAATCCCTAGAGCATATGCAAACACATGGAGATTGAACAACATGCTCCTGAATGAACAATGGGTCATAGAAGAAATTAAAAGAGAAATCAAAAATTTTCTGGAAGTAAATGAGGATAACAGCACAACATACCAAAACTTATGGGACGCAGCAAAAGCAGTGTTAAGAGGAAAGTTTATATCAATAGGTGCCTACATCAAGAAATTGGAAAGGCACCAAATAGATGAGCTTTCAAGGCATCTCAAGGATCTAGAAAAACTGCAGCAAACCAGACCCAAATCTAGTAGGAGAAGAGAAATAATTAAAATCAGAGAAGAAATCAACAGGATTGAATCCAAAAAAAACATTACAAAAAATCAGCCAAGCGAAGAGCTGGTTTTTCGAAAAAATAAACAAAATGACACCCCATTGGCCCAACTAACTAAAAAAAGAAAAGACCCAAATCAATAAAATCAGAGATGGAAAAGGAAATGTAACAACAGACACCACAGAAATAAAAAGAATCATCAGAAATTACTACAAGGACTTGTATGCCAGCAAACAGGGAAACCTATCAGAAATTGATAGATTCCTGGACACATGCAACCTACCTAAATTGAACCAGGAAGACATAGAAAACCTAAACAGACCCATAACTGAGACAGAAATTGAAACAGTAATAAAGGCCCTCCCAACAAAGAAAAGCCCAGGACCAGATGGATTCACTGCTGAATTCTACCAGACATTTAAAGAAGAACTAACTCCAATTCTTCTCAAACTATTCAGAACAATCGAAGAAGAGGGAATCCTCCCAAATTCTTTCTATGAAGCCAGCATCACCTTATTTCCTAAGCCGGAAAAAGATGCAGCACTGAAAGAGAATTACAGACCAATATCCCTGATGAACATAGATGCAAAAATCCTCAATAAAATTCTGGCCAATAGAATGCAACAACACATCAGAAAGATCATCCACCCAGACCAAGTGGGATTTATCCCTGGTATGCAGGGATGGTTTAATGTGCGCAAGACAATCAATGTGATACACCACATTAACAGACTGCAGAAGAAAAACCATATGATTATCTCAATAGATGCCGAGAAAGCATTTGATAAAATACAACACCCGTTCATGATGAAAACTCTAAGCAAACTGGGTTTGGAAGGAACATTCCTCAATACAATCAAAGCAATCTATGAAAAACCCACAGCCAACATCCTATTGAATGGGGAAAAGTTGGAAGCATTTCCACTGAGATCTGGTACCAGACAGGGATGCCCACTCTCACCACTGCTATTCAATATAGTTCTGGAGGTTCTAGCCAGAGCTATTAGGCAAGAAAAAGAAATTAAAAGGATACAAATTGGGAAGGAAGAACTCAAACTATCCCTCTTTGCAGATGATATGATTATTTAGGGGACCCAAAGAACTCTACTAAGAGACTATTGGAACTCATAGAAGATTTTGGCAAAGTAGCAGGGTATAAAATCAATGCACAAAAATCAACAGCCTTTGTATACACAGACAATGCCATGGCTGAGGAAGAACTTCTAAGATCAATCCCATTCACAATAGCTACAAAAACAATCAAATACCTTGGAATAAACTTAACCAAGGACGTTAAAGATCTCTATGATGAAAATTACAAAACCTTAAAGAAAGAAATAGAAGAGGATACCAAGAAATGGAAAAATCTTCCATGCTCATGGATTAGAAGAATCAATATCATCAAAATGTCCATTCTCCCAAAAGCAATTTATAGATTCAATGCAATACCAATCAAGATACCAAAGACCTTCTTCTCAGATCTAGAAAAAATGATGCTGAAATTTATATGGAGACACGGGAGACCTCGAATAGCTAAAGCAATCTTGTACAACAAAAACGAAGCTGGAGGCATCACAATACCAGATTTCAGGACATACTACAGGGAAGTTGTAATCAAAACAGCATGGTACTGGTACAGAAACAGATGGATAGACCAATGGAACAGAATAGAAACACCAGAAATCAATCCAAACATCTACAGCCAACTCATATTTTTTTTTTTTGACAGGCAGAGTGGACAGTGAGAGAGAGAGACAGAGAGAAAGGTCTTCCTTTGCCGTTGGTTCACCCTCCAATGGCCGCCGCGGCCGGCGCGCTGCGGCCGGCGCACCGCGCTGATCCGATGGCAGGAGCCAGGAGCCAGGTGCTTTTCCTGGTCTCCCATGGGGTGCAGGGCCCAAGCACCTGGGCCATCCTCCACTGCACTCCCAGGCCACAGCAGAGAGCTGGCCTGGAAGAGGGGCAACCGGGACAGAATCCGGCGCCCCAACCGGGACTAGAACCCGGTGTGCCGGCGCCGCTAGGCGGAGGATTAGCCCAGTGAGCCGCGGCGCCGGCCCCAACTCATATTTGATCAAGGGTCCAAAACCAATCCCTGGAGTAAGGACAGTCTATTCAATAAATGGTGCTGGGAAAATTGGATTTCCACGTGCAGGATCATGAAGCAAGACCCCTACCTTTCACCTTACACAAAAATCCACTCAACATGGATTAAAGACTTAAATCTACGACCTGACACCATCAAATTATTAGAGAGCATTGGAAAAACCCTGCAAGATATAGGTACCGGCAATGACTTCTTGGAAAACACCCAAGAAGCACAGGCAGTCAAAGCCAAAATTAACATTTGGGATTGCATCAAATTGAGAAGTTTCTGTACTGCAAAAGAAACAGTCAGGAAAGTGAAGAGACAACCGACAGAATGGGAAAATATATTTGCAAACTATGCAACTGATAAAGGGTTGATAACCAGAATCTACAAAGAAATCAAGAAACTCCACAACACCAAAACAAACAACCCACTTAAGAGATGGGCCAAGGACCTCAATAGACATTTTTCAAAAGAGGAAATCCAAATGGCCAATAGACACATGAAAAAATGTTCAAGATCACTAGCAATCAGGGAAATGCAAATCAAAACCACAATCAGGTTCCACCTCACCCCAGTTAGAATGGCTCACATTCAGAAATCTACCAACAATAGATGCTGGCAAGGATGTGGGGAAAAAGGGACACTAACCCACTGTTGGTGGGAATGCAAACTGGTCAAGCCACTATGGAAGTCAGTCTGGAGATTCCTCAGAAACCTGAAGATAACCCTACCATTCAACCCAGCCATCCCACTCCTTGGAATTTACCCAAAGGAAATTAAATTGGCAAACAAAAAAGCAGTCTGCACATTAATGTTTATTTCAGCTCAATTCACAATAGCTAAGACCTGGAACCAACCCAAATGCCCATCAACGGTAGAGTGGATAAAGAAATTATGGGACATGTACTCTATAGAATACTATACAGCAGTCAAAAACAACGAAACCCAGTCATTTGCAACAAGATGGAGGAATTTGGAAAACATCATGCTGAGTGAATTAAGCCAGTCCCAAAGGGACAAATATCATATGTTCTCCCTGATTGGCGACAACTAACTGAGCACCAAAGGGGAAACTTGTTGAAGTGAAATGGACACTATGAGAAACAGTGACTTGATCAGCTCTTGTCCTGACGGTTGATGTACAATGTAATACTTTATCCATTTTAGTATTTTTTTTTGTTCTAGTACCATTGGTTGAACTCTGTAATTAACACACAATTATTCTTAGGTGTTTAAATTTTAACTGAAAAGTGATCCCTGTTAGGAATTTGGAAAACATTATGCTGAGTGAAATAAGCCAATCCCAAAGGGACAAATACGACTTGTTCTCCTTGATAGGTGACAACTAACTGAGCACCAAAAAGGAAACCTGTTAAAGTGAAATGAACACTATGAGAAACGGTGACTTGATCAGCCCTCACCCTGACTGTTGATGAGCAGCTTAATATGTTATCCCTCTTAGTATTTTTTTTTTGTTTGTTCTACTTAATACTTTTGGTTGAATGCTGTAATCAATACACAATTCTTCTTAAGTGCTGAAATTTAACTGAAAAGTGATTGCTGTTAAATATAAGAGTGGGAATAAGAGAGGGAAGAGATGTGCAATTCGGGACATGCTCAAGCTGACTTACCTCAAACAGTAGAGTTAGAAACATACCAGGAGATTCGAATTCAATCCCATCGAGGTGGCATGTACCAATGCCATCTCACTAGTCCCAGTGATCAATTTCTGTTCACAATTGATCGTAATGATAGGACTAAGAACCAAAGGGATCACATAAACAAGAATAGTGTCTGCAAATACTAGCTGATAGAATAAAAAAGGGAGAGAATGGTCCAACATGGGAAGTGAGATACACAACAGACCCACAGAATGGCAAATGTCCTAACAGCACTCTGGCCTCATAATCAGCCCTTAAGGCATGTGGATCCGGCTGAAATGCCCATGAGAGTATTTCAGGCATGGAAAGCCAAGACACTCTGGGGGGAAAAAAAAAAACCTAAATGAAAGATCTTCACGAGTGAGATCCCAGTGGAAAGAATGGGTCATCAAAGAAGGAGGTACCTTTCTCTGAAGGGAGGAGAGAACTTCCACTTTGACCATGGCCTTGTCTAAAAATGATCAGAGTCAGTGAACCCAGGGGCTTCCATAGCCTTGGCAACTCCTGACAAGAGCCTAGGGTGATTACTGATGCCATACACAAGAGTGTCAATTTGTTAAGTCAACAACAGGAGTCACTGTGCACTTACTCCTCATGTAGGATCTTTGTCCTTAGTGTGCTGTACATTGAGATTTAATGCTATAACTAGTACTCAAACAGTATTTTTCACTTTATGTTTCTGTGTGGGAGCAAACTGTTGAAATCTTTACTTAATGTATGCTAAACTGATCTTCTGTATATAAAAAGAATCGAAAATGAATCTTGACATGAATGGAAGGGGAGAGGGAGTGGATAAGGGGAGGGTTGTGGGTTGGAGGGACGTTATGGGGGGAAGTCATTGTAATCAATATTCTATACTTTGGAAATTTATATTCATTAAATAAAAGTTAAAAAAAGAATTTAAAAGAATGAAGAAGGTCTACATGAAATATGGGATATCATTAAATGACCCAACATTCATATTATAGGTAATCCTAAAGGAGAAGAAAAGAAAAACTCATTGAGAACCTGCTAAATGAAATAATAGCTGAAAATTTTCCAAGTCTTGAGAGACATGGACATCCAATACAAGAAGCTCAAAGGACTCCAAGCAGACACAACAAAAAAGATCTTCTACAAGGCATATTATAGTCAAATTGCCAAAAATAAGAACAAAGAGAGAATCCTAAAAACAGTAAGATAAAAGCATCAAGTTACATATAAAGGAAAACCAATTACATTATCAGACTTCTCAGTGGAAACACCATAAGCCAGAAGATAATAGGATGATACATTCAAGGTCTTAAAAAAAAAAAACTTCCAACCAAGAATATTATATCCAGCAATGCCATCCTTTAAAGGTAAAGAAGAAATAAGGTTTTCTTTCAGATAAGCAAAAACAGAGAATTCACCACCACCAGACCAGCTTCACAAGATATTCTGAAGGGGGTCCTACAATAGGCGTAAACATCATGAAAACATCTGACACCACAAAAATTCACTAACCAACAGGAAGAATCAGTATCCAATGAACAGAATGGCAGGTGTTAGTTGTTCTCTATCAATACTAACATTGAATGTAAATGGATTAATTTCTCCAGCCAAAAGACTTAGGCTGACCAAATGGATAAAACCAAGACCCAACTACATATTGCCTACAAGAAACTCATTTTTTCAAAAAAAGAAAGTGAAGGGCTGGAAAAAGATACAACAGGCAAATGGGAATAAAAATGAGCAGGAATAAATATCCTAAAATCAGATAAAACAGACTTTAAATTAAAAACTATAAAAAGAGATAAAGCCATATTTTGATAATAGGTTTGATTCAGCAAGAAGACATAACAATCATAAATATATATGTACCCAACACAAGACCTCCCAGCAAATACTATTAGACCAAAAGAGAGAGAGATCCCAATACAATAAAAGTGGGTGACTTCAACACCCCATTCTCATCAATGGGCAGATCATCCTGATAGAAAATCGATAAAGATTGATTGGAATTGAAACATACTATTGAGAAAATGGAACTAACACTTATAGGACATTTCACCCAACACATTCTTTTTCATTATCACATGGAACATTTTATAGGATAGACCATATATTAGGTTACAAATAAAGTCTCAGTAAATATAAAAAGATTGAAATAATACCATGTATCTTCTCAGGCCATAAAGGAATAAAACTAGAAATCAACAATCAAGAACAGAGAACACCCCCAAATACTTAGAAATTAAACTACATGCTACTGAATGATCAATGAGTCAGTGAAGAAATTTAAAAGAAAATGAAAAACTCTCATGCAATAAATGAAAATGAAAACACAATATAAAGAATGTGAAGATGAAGAGACTAATGAAATGCCTGAAAAGGGATTCAAAAACACAAGCATAAGATTACTCAAAAACAAGAAGAAGCAAATTCATGAACTAAAGAAATCCAAACATGGGATTCCTAGGTGGCTGAATAGGGAAAAGACTTGCTGATTCTGACCAGGGGAAGATAAGGAGAAAAGCAGAGAAGTGCACTCCCACGAGGAAGCTGAAGAGAAGTTCGCCGTGAAAACCCTGCAGAAGGCAGAGGAATGCCATGAAGCAGTGTGAAAAGCAGATGCACAGCAGTGAGCAGGGAAACCACACACGAGTCCTGCAGCCAGGGGCCAGAGGAGACAGCAGGTTCTGAGAGTGGATGAGAGCAGACTGTGGCCGTCCGTGACTTTGGTGATCCTGCCTGAGGAGAACCTTGCAACACCCTGATGTTGAGTTCAGCCTGGAGCCCAAGCGGGGGGCAGGGTACCCATCTAATCCAGTGAAGGAAAAGCACGTTTCTTTCTCCACATTCCCCCACGAGGGCACCCCGCAACCAGAGGGGAGAAGACACCATCTTGTCACCAGTAGAGAATGTGGTAGCTCTCACACCTGTGACCAGGGGATTTTACTAGAGGGAAAAATTCACATTTCCCACTGACCTTCAGTCTGACTGGGAGGGTTGATAAGGACTGGGCACCTACTTAGCAAAGTCATGTGTTCTTTGGGATTAGAAACAAAAAATATCTTTAAAGGGGAAATAAGCTGACTAAATTTATGACATTAATCTGTGGGGGCTACAAAATCCTGTGGGAATCCTGTGACTGCATGAGGGGGCATGGAGTGTAGCTGGGTCTCTGGGCAACTGCTGTGTCTGGAATCAGAGGCTCAGAGTTCACTGAGTGTCTGGGGTGGGTCACTGCAGAGAGCTCTTAAGAATCCACTAAATTCTGAGGTCAGTGACTCATCAAGAACAAGAGTCTACTCTGCTGAGGAGCCATCCCAGAGTCTCTTCACATCCTGGTCCCTCAGGCTGTAAGTGAAGGGGTTCAGCATGGGGGTGACCACAGTGCACATCACTGAGGCAGTTGAAATGCTTGGGGAAGACTGGGTTGAGCAAAACTGAGGTAGATATCAAGTCTTGTTACACAGAACAAGGAGACAACACAGAGGTGAGACCCACATGTGGAAAATGCTTTAAGGTTGCTTGTAGAGGAGGCTATAGCCATTATGAGGGAGACAACCCAAGAGTAAAAGAAGAGAAGCCCAGTGGTTGGAAACAAGCACATCGAGGCAGTTGCCACAAACAGGAAGATGTTATTGATGAGAGTCTCCAAGCCAGCCACCTTGAGAAGCTGAGCCAGTTTAAAGAGGGGGGAATTTCAGTGCCAATAGAGAAAGTCAGTCACATCATGAATAAAATGTGTACCAGGGTAAGCCAGAAAGTGTTGAGCCAAGACATCAGAACAAGGAGGCCACAGTGGTGGGGGCCCATGATGACTGTGTAGTTCAGTGGGAGGCTAATGGCCACAAACTGGCCATAGGCCATTGTGGTAATCAGTACATGCTCTGTTCCAACAAAAATCTTATAAAAATGCAGCTGAGTGAAGAGATGTCTTTGCTGTGTGCCTGGATGTTCACCACCATTTTGGGGATTGTACTAGATGTGAAATAGATGTCAAGTTGCACAGGAAGAAGTGCATGTGAATGTGGAGGCAGGAGTCAGAGCTGATGACCAGGATAATGAGAACTATGACCAGGTACATGGACAGGAGCAGTCCAAGGAGGAGGGGCTGTAGTGCAGGATCATCTAAGAGGCACAGAAGGAACATACTCCTGTGTGGTTCTCTGCCCCCATGTGGCTGGTGTGTCTGCTGGAGAAGGAGATAAAAGCAATGTTCAGTCAACAGTGCATTGGCATCTCAGCCAGGAATCACTACAACATTACCTTTGAATGGATGTCCTCACCTTCTATAGAGTCCTTCTAGCGGTAGTGATTCACACAACCAAACGTCAGCCCATTTCCACAATTATACAGACTTTTTTTTAACTCACCAGACATTTCATTCTCTTTAACTGTGGTGGAATGAGAAGGCCATGCCGAGATGGCGCTGGCAAACCAGCATCAGTTACTCAGGAAAAGGCAGTAGAACCCACCAGGCAAAGGAGCCTGCCTAGCAACAGGCAGTTATTCGTTACGGCATAAACTGCCCCTTGCCCAAATTGGCTGCCTTGGCTATATAAGCTGCTGCACCAACTGAAATAAACAAGTCTGTGAGCTGTTCACCTCTAGCCTGCTTTCACCCAACTCCCAGTGTCTGTGTCGGGACTCCACACCTCTTGCCCCCACCGTGCTTTTCCTCTTAGAACAAATACACAGCAACATTTAACTAGACCCAAAGGTTCTAATTCTCCTGCTTGAATAGTCCACATACATAAACCAATTTATTTTTTGACAAGAACCTCCCCAAAATATTGAAGACATTTTATATCTTTCCCTTGATAATTCCCATATTGCTTTCATTCCAAGTTCTATAGTATCAAATCAGACACGAATTTTCAAATTAAAAAAATTGTTACTTGTCACTTGAAGCTTATAGTGATGTAACAGTTAACTCTCAGTATCTTAATTTTTTACTGTCTACAAGTGTAGCTACTCTGTTGCCTATATTCCTACTAAACTAGGATATTTCTGCCTTTTACTTGTTAAACTTCTTAGTCTGTGAAGTATTAAGTCTTCCAAGTATTAAGGCTTCCAAGGTGGCAGAGTAGGAAGGGAGCTATTGCTCTAGTCTAGGAGAAGATAGTTTTTAAAAGTGGAGAGAGTGCAGTCTCAGGGAAGAGTTAGGGAGAAAATGGCAGAGGAAACTCTATGCAAATTAGAGGGACACAGTGGACCTACATGGAGGGTGTAGATGCCCACAATTCAGGACCCCAGCAGCTAAAAGCCTACACACCAGCAATGGAGAGTGAAATGAGACCAAATTGCAGCAGCCCAAGCCACTGGTGATAAAGCTATAAAGGAAGAACCTAGAGAGAACCTGGCTAGGAGCCCCATGGGGATAGTGTACCTGCCAAAGTAGAGTTGAAAAGAAAAAGGAGTGGCACGTTTCTCTCTCCCTGGTCACTATGCAATAGCATCCTGTAACAAGCTGATAGAGTGGGTGCCATTTTGGACATACATAACAGCTGCACCAGCTCGTGTCCATGCACAGCAACCAGTGGAGATGAGACTCCTGACTCTGGTGGAGAAAACTAATAGAGGACTGGGTGCTCATGACTATGGGAGGCTTGTGTGCTGGGACTGTGAAAAAAATGAGGATGTGTGGGAGGGCTCACAGGGTGGCCGGGACTTTAGGCAGTCACTGTGGAAGACTCCACACTCTCAGGGCTCCCTGGTTACCTGGTAAGGGGCACTGGTCTCTGTTGAGGAGAGAAGCACAGCTGAGTAGAATAAACCTCTCCTCTGATAAAAAAAAAAAAGAGGAGATTTACTGTGCCAAACCTGGGTTTCACCTTAGACATGCCCTTCAACCTGGAGAACTGAACAGAGTTCCCTTGCCACACCCCGCATATGCTCTAGATACTCACTGAAAGCAGACACTCCACTAATCTACAGAGGAATAATACAAAAATAAAAGTTGCCACAGCGAAAAAAACAAAGAAACCAATGAGTATCTCCACAAATTCTGAATAACAAATGCACCAATTCAAGAAACAAGAATAAGGAAGACAACATCATGCTCCTAAAAGAATACAACACTTCAATACTAGATTGTGAAGGTGATGAGATTGAAGAAATATCCAACTTAGAAGACAAAGCACAGGAAAATATACAAACCAAAAACAAGAACAGGAAATAAAAAATATTGTTGGGAATCTATCAAATGACCCAACATACAGGTTTTAGAAGTTCCTGAAGGTGTGGAAATAGAGAAAGGATTAGAAGTGCTTTTATTGAAATAATAACAGAAAACTTCCAGAATTTGGAGAAAGAAAGGGACATCCAAGTAGAGGAAGCACACAGAACTCCTAATAGACACGACCAGGCCGGCGCCGCGGCTCACTAGGCTAATCCTCCACCTAGCGGCGCTGGCACACCGGGTTCTAGTCCCGGTTGGGGTGCCTGATTCTGTCCCGGTTGCCCCTCTTCCAGGCCAGCTCTCTGCTGTGGCCAGGGAGTGCAGTGGAGGATGGCCCAGGTGCTTGGGCCCTGCACCCCATGGGAGACCAGGAAAAAGCACCTGGCTCCTGGCTCCTGCCATCGGATCAGCGTGGTGCACCGGCCGCAGCGTGCTGGCCGCGGCGGCCATTGGAGGGTGAACCAACGGCAAAGGAAGACCTTTCTCTCTGTCTCTCTCTCTCACTGTCCACTCTGCCTGTCAAAAAAAATTAAAAAAAAAATAGACACGACCAAAAGAGATCTCCACCATGGCATTTTGTAATCAAACTCACTACAGTAAAACATAAAAAAAAAGATTCTAAAATGTGTACAAGAGAAACACCAGATTACTTTCAGAGGATCTCCAATTAGACTCACAGCATACTTCTCATCAGAAACCCTATAAGCTAGCAGAGAATGGCAAGATATCTTCCAAGTATTAAGAAAAAACAACTGTCAACCCAGAAGACTATACCCTGCAAAGCTCACATTTATGAATAAAAGTGAAATACAGAGCTTCCATAACAAACAGGAATTGAAAGAATTTGTCACCACCCATCCAGCCCTAGAAAAGATGCTTAAGGATGTGCTGCACACAGAAACATGGTCGCCACTACCATAGAAGGTAAAGGGAAGAAAATCTCCCAGTAAAAGCTAACGGAAATTCAATGTAAAAAAATAGAAATATTTATGGAAAAATTGAAGGGCAAAGTCATTACTTATCAATAGTCACCTTGAATGTAAATGGCCTCAACTCTCCAGTCAAAAGACACAGACTGGCTGAATAGATTAAGAAACAAAACCCATTTATTTGCTGCCTACAAGAAACACATCTCACCAACAAATATGCCCACAGGCTGAAAGTAAAAGGATGGAAAAAGGTATTTCATGCCAGAAGAAACCAAAGAGCTGGTGCAGCCATCCTAATACCAGGCAGAATAGACTTTAACACAAAACTGTTAAAAGAGACAAAGAAGGGCACTATGTATTGACTAAAAAATCAATTCAACAGGAAGATGTGAATATTATAAACATATATGCACCTAATTACAGGACACCTGGCTATTTAAAAGAAATGTTAAGGAATTTAAAGGGAGACACAGACACAAATACAGTAGTAATGGAGGACTTCAATATCCCAATTTCAGCAATTGACAGATTAACCAGACAGAATGTTAACAAGGAAACAGCAGAGTTAACCGACACTATGGACCAAATAGACTTAACAGGTATCTACATAACTTTTCATCCTACAGTTGCAGAATACACATTCTACTCTCCAGTGCATGAAATTTCTCTAGGATTGACCACAAACTAGGCCATAAGCAAGTCTCAGCAAATTGAAAAAATCAAAATCATACCATGCATCTTCTTGAACAATGGAGTGAAGCTGGAAATCAGCAACCCAGGAATCTCTACAACATATGTAAACACATGGAGACTGAACAACATGCTCCTGAATGAACAGTGAATCATAGAAGAAATCAAAAGAGAATCAAAAAATTTCTGGAAACAAAATGACGATACAACAAATCAAAACTTATAGAATACAGCAAAAGCGGTATTAAGAGGAAATTTTACAGCAATTGGTGCATATATCAAGGAATTGGAAAGGCACCAAATAAATGAGTTATCAGTGAATCTCAAGGATCTTAGAGAAACAACAGCAAGCCAAACACAAAACTAGTAGGAGAGAAGAAATAATTTAGAGAAGGAATCAACAAAATTGAAACAAAAAAATACAAAAGATCAGTAAAATGAGGAGCTGTTTTTTTGAAAAAATAAACAAAATTGACACACCATTGACCCAACTAACCTAAAAAAGGAGAAGACCCAAATCAACAAAATTAGAGATGAAAAAGGAAATGTAACAATAGACACCACAGAAATAAAAAGAATCATCAGAAATTACTACAAAGAGCTGTATGCCAACAAACTGGGAAACCCAGAGGAAATGTATAGATTCTTAGACACATACAAACTACCCAAGTTGAGCCATGAAGACACAGAAAACCTAAACAGATCCATAACCAGGAAAGAAATTGAATCAGCAATAAAGACCCTCCCAATAAAGAAAAGCCCAGGACCAGATGGCTTCATTGCTAAATTATACCAGACCCTTAAAGAGGAATCAACTCCAATTCTCCTCTGTTATTCAAAACAATTGAAAGGGAGGAGATCCTCCCAAGTTCTTTCTACAAAGCCCCCATCACCTTAATTCCTAAACCTGAAAAGGATGCAACAGAGAAAAAGAACTACACACCAATTTCCCTGATGAACATAGCCGCAAAAATCCTCAACAAACTTCTAACCAATTGAATCCACCCAGACCAAGTGGAATTTATCCCTGGTAGACAGGGATGGCCCAACATTCACAAATCAATGTGATACACCATATAGAAAACTGAAGAATAAAAAACATATGATTATCTCAATAGATGCAGAGAAAGTATTTGATAAAATGCAACACTCTTTCATGATGAAATCTCTAAGCAAATTGAGTTTAGAAGGAACATTCCTCAACACAATCGAAGCAATTTATGACAAACCCATGGCCAGCATCCTATTGAATGGGGAAAAGTTGGAAGCATTCTTATTGAGATCCAGTACCAGGCAAGGATGCCCACTCTCACTATTGCTATTCAATATAGTCCTAGAAATTTTAGCCATAACGATTAAGCAAGCAAAATAAATCAAAGGATTACAAATTGGGAAGGAGTAAGTCAAACAGCCTCTATTTGCAGATGGCATGATTTTATTTATAGGGGATCCAAAAGACTCCACCAAGAAGACTACTGGAACATATAGAAGAGTTTGGTAAAGTAGCAGGATATAAAATCAATACACAAACATCAACAGCCTTTGTATACACAGACAGTGCCAAGGCTGAGATTGAACTTCTCTTCTTCTTTTTTTTTTAAAGATTTATTTTTATTTTTTACTTGAAATTCAGAGTTATGCAAAAGAGAGGAGAGGAGAGGAGAGGAGAGGAGAGGAGAGGAGAGGAGAGGAGAGGAGAGGAGAGGAGAGGAGAGGAGAGGAGAGGAGAGGAGAGGAGAGGAGAGGAGAGAGAGGTCTTCCATCCGCTGGTTCACTCCCCAGTTGGCCGCAATGGCCAGAACTGTGCCAATCCGAAGCCAGGAGCCTCTTTTAGGTCTCCCACGTGGTTGCAGGGGCCCAAGGGCTTGGGCCATCTTCTACTGCTTTTCCAGGCCATAGCAGAGAGCTGGATCAGAAGTGGAGCAGCTGGGATTAGAACCGGCGCCCATATGGGATGCCAGTGCTTCAGGACAGGGCGTTAACCCACTGCGCCACAGCGCTGGCCCCAAGATTGAACTTCTAAAATCAATCCCATTCACAATAGCTAAAAAAAATCAAATACCTTGGAATAAATTTAACCAAGGATGTCAAAGATCTCTATGATGAGAATTGCAAAACATTAAAGAAAGAGAAGACAATACAAAATTGGAAAAATCTTCCATGTCCATGGATTGGAAGAATCAATATCATTAAAATGTCCATTCTTCTGCAAGCAATTTACAGATTCAATGCAATACCAATCAAAATTCTAAACACATTCTTTTCAGATATAGAAAAAATGATGTTGAAATGCATATGGAAGCACAGGAGACCTTGAATAGCCAGAGCAATCTTCTACAACATAAACAAAGCCATAGGCGTCACAATACCGGGGTTTGACCTTCACTGCATGCTCATAGTTTGTTGCTGAGGCTTATTTTGCTGTTGTGGAATTTGCATGCAATATTCCGTACTCCTCCCACAGGGAATCTCCTGGAAGATAACTGACAGGTAGATTATGAGCCAACGAGTGTTGGGGAAATGAAGTTAGGCTTCCCTGCTCAGAAGCTGATACAATTCTGCAAGGCAGCAAGCCCAGAAGTTGATATAAAGCTGCTATGTAATGACTTGGCTGCCTGTAAGCAAATGTAAGATCTTCAGACCCTCTGTGTGTACTCATCCACGCTGCTCCAAGTCGAGGCAGATTTCCTTGTGTGCTTGCCTGCTTGAATCTTCAGTTGGCTCCACATTTGTTCTTTGGTTGTCTGAATCCAGACCTGGTCTTCCTGGAGCTGAGCTCCTGTGTTATACCAGTTCACTCTCCAAATATCCACAACATCCAGGGCTGGGACATGCCAAAGCCAAGACTGAAGAACTCAATTTAGGTTTCCCATGTGGGTAGCAGGGCCCCACAACTTGAGCCATCACCTGCTGTCTCCCAAGGTGTGCATTAGCAGGAAAGTGGAATCAGGAGCAAAGCAGGGACACAAACCCAGGCACCCCAAAGGGCATCTTAACTGCCAGGCCAAGTGCCAGCCCTCTCCTTCCTTCCATTTTATTGTAGAGTATTAGCTTTTTCTATTCATTTTTTATGGCTGAATAATAGTCTTGTATGAGATGATGTCAAAAAGTTCTTAGAAAGTGTTATAAAAAACTATGCATAGATTTCAAACATTTTTGGCAGCAAAATAAACATCCTTTGACTTCATTCTTCCACAAGCTTTTTGAAGTACCCTTTTATGGATACACCACAAGTAGTGCGCCTGCTCACCCACTGATGAACATTTGGGGAATGCCTATCCTTTGTCTATGGTGAATACTGGCTCTGTGGCTATGCATGTTCATTTTGTGCACATTTGAGTGCAGCCTGCACTGCATAACAATGTTCCAGCCATGAGAATGCAGATTACAACAGTGACCTCATAAGACCACACCACCTAGTGACATAGTAATCATCTTAGTCTGTGTAGGTGCACACCATGATATCCACACAAATATCATTCTCATTAAGCTATGTATGGCTTTGTTTTTAATTATTTGGGTAATATATCTAGATGTGGGAAAACTGGATCATAAGGTAATTGTGCATTAAATTTTTGATGAATTGATAAAATATTTTTCATAGTAGACATCATATTTCACACCATAATATAGAGGTTCTAATGTCTTCACATCCTTTCTAATATTTTCCCTTTTCATAATCTCCAACTGGGTGTGAAGTGGTGCCTCATGTGCTTTTGATTTTCATTTCCCTAATTGGACATCTTTTCATGCACTTGTTGAAAATGTATGGATATTCTAAGAAGAAATGCCATTTTAAGTTCTTGTTCATTCTTTAATTGTGTATTTTGTACTTTTGTTTCTGTCCTATAAGAGTTATGTATATATTCTGGATACTTGACCATTATCAGATATATGTTTCAGAAATAGTTCCCCAACTCTACATTCTATTCCATTTTAAAAAGGATAAATTTTACTATCATTAAATGTACTCATCATGATATATAATACATATCTTGAACTTAATTTTCCTGCTTAGATGAAATTTTGTGTTTTTTTAAACAAGATAGATATTCAAATTTATATCATCTTTAAAAAGAGTTATTTGACAGCCAGAGTTACAGAAAGAAGGAGGGAGGGAGGGAGAGAGAGAGAGAAAAAAAAAAGAAAGAGAATCTTTCATCACCTGGTTCACTCCCCAGATGGTCACAACAGCCAGGGCTGGGCCAGGCTAAGTCAGGAGCCAGGAGCTTCTTCCAGGTCTCCCACATGGGTTCAGGGGCCCAAGCACTTGGGCCATCTTCTGCTGTTTCCCAGGCCATTATCAGGGAGTCACATAGGAAGTGGAGCAGCTGGACAATAACCTGTGTCCATATGGGATACTCAAACTTCAGGTGGTGGTTTAACCCACTATACTACAATGCCAGCCACTCAAATTTATATCTTTTTGAAAGTTTGCAAGGTTTTTTTTTGCATTAAAAAAAAAAACATGGTTATTACTGCTTTAGCTTTCTCTTTTCCACCAGGAGTTCTGAAGAATTCAATATACACATTTGTTCTTTTGATTTATATTATAAATCCTGTCTTTATTCTGTTTCATTAGTTTTTCCTCCTTTGGCAGTATAGTATTTTTTATATTTTAAGGAATTTGTTAATACACTAGATTTTCAGGGTCACAGCAAATGCATGATAATTACAACACAATTCTCATGTTAAGGTGGTTTTAATTCAGAGATTTCATGTAGTTCATAGATATAAGAATATGACATTTCCCTTCCTCCCTTCCACTGTCCCTGCCTTTCTTCCCTTCCTTCTGTTCTTTCTTAATTTTTGAGATAACATTTATATTTACATAATAATCAAAGTCTTGAAGCTCCACAAAATGAAGATCTCAACAATGACAAGTAAAAAGACCATATTCATAGGGAACATAGCAAGGGTTATAACCCTGCCTTACCGAGAATCAGCACACACATGGATCCTGCCCTCTCAGGAAGAAGCCCACAGGCAGACCACAGCCATCCAGGAAAAAGCATGAGCATAGGCCCAGCCTCCCAGAAAATAATACACAGTCAGACCAGCCTCCCAGAAAACACATGCAGAGACCCTGGCCTTCCAGGAAATACCACACACATGAACCCTGGCCTCCCAGGAAAC
Organism: Oryctolagus cuniculus; assembly: GCF_051225735.1. Taxonomy (NCBI): domain Eukaryota; kingdom Metazoa; phylum Chordata; class Mammalia; order Lagomorpha; family Leporidae; genus Oryctolagus; species Oryctolagus cuniculus. The sequence continues at coordinate 66,517 of NC_142870.1, forward strand.
GTACACACAGACATGCTGGCCTTCCAGGTAACAACACATGCATGGACTCTGGCCTCCCAGGAAACAACCCAGGCACACAGCCTGGCCTCCCTGGAAACGCCACATGCATAGACTGTGGCCTCCAAGAAAAGAATATATACACAGACCCTGGTCTCCCAGGAAACTGCACACACAGGGTTCCTGGCCTCCAAGGACACACCACATGCATAGACACAAGGACACATACAAGGTGCCCTGATCAAATCAGGGTCACTAACATTTCCATCTCCTCCTCATTACTTTATGTTTGGAAACTTTGTGCTTCTCTTTTCGTTATTTATAAGATAACTAAGATAGCCTCCTAGGAAACAGCACAAACAGGGACTATGGCCTCCCAGGTAACACCATGTGTGCAGTCCCTGGCCTCCCAGTATACATACACGTAACTCCCTGGCCTCCCAGGAAACAACACACACACAGACCCTGGCACCCAGGTAACAACACACACATATACTCTGGCCTCCCACGTAACAGCACCTCCATAAACCATGCCCTCTAAGTGCAGGATACAACACATGCACACATGCACAGTCTCTGGCCTCTCAGGAAACTCGAACCCTGGCCTCCCAGGATACAGCACATATACAAAACCTGGACTCCCAGTACACAGCAGACACATGGGCCCTGACCTCCCAGGAAACAACCCATGTACAGACCTGACCTCAGAGGAAAAAACAGATGCTCAGACCCTGGCCTTCCAGGAAATCACACACACATAGACTGTGATCTCCCAGGATACAGCCCGCACATAAAACTGACCTCCCATGAATCAACACATATACAGACCTAGCCTCCAAGAAAACAGCAAACACACAAACTCTGGGCTCTCAGAAAATAGCACGTATACACACCCTGGTCTTCTAGGAAACAGCTCATGCATAGATCCTGATCTCCCAGGAAACAACTCATGCACAGACCCCGGTCTCCCAAGAAACAGCACATACATTGACCCTGGCCTCACAGGAAACAGTACATGCACAGACTCTGGTCTCCCAGGAAATGGCACACATACAGAATACAAAATCCCAGGAAATATACTGGCCTCCCAGGTAATAATACATGCAAGAACCCTGGCCTCACAGGAAGCAACACATGCATAGGCCCTGATCTCCCAGGAAACAGTACATGCACACCCTGGCCTTCCAGGAAACAACACATATATAGAATCTGGCATTTCGGGAAACACACAGACACTGGCTTCCCAGGAAACAGCACCCTTCCAGACCTCACCCTCACAGGAACTAGCAAATTGCAGACAGTGGTCTTCCAGAAACAATGCACCCAGCCCCTGGCCTCCCAGGAAACAGCACGCGAACAGCACATATACACAGAATCTGGACTCCCAGAAAACAGAACAGTACATGCACAGACCCTGGTTTCCCCAAGGAAACAACACACATAGATGCTGGTGTCCCAGTAAACATGCACAGACACTTAAACTTAACCCTAACAATAACCCTAACCCTAACTGCTAACCCATAGCATTAGTCCTAATCTTTTTTTAACAGGCAGAGTTAGAGAGAGAGAGAGAGAGAGAGAGAGAGAGAGAGAGAGAGAAAGTCTTCCTTTCCTGTCGGTTCACCCCCCAAATGGCCACTACAGCTGGCACACTGCGCTGATTTGAAGCCAGGAACCAGGTGCTTCCTCCTGGTCTCCCATGTGGGTGCAGGGCCCAAGCACTTGTGCCATCCTCCACTGCCTTCCCGGACCACAGCAGAGAGCTGGACTGGAAGAGGAGCAACCAGGACTAGAACCCGGGGTGCCAGCACTGCAGGTGGAGGATTAGCCAAGTGAGCCGTGGCGCCAGCCAGTCCTAATCTTAAACATCAGCCTTACCCTACTCCTCAACCTAACCTAATTCTAAACCCTAAACCCTAGCCCTGGCACTAACCTTATCCTTAACCTTAGCCCCTAGGCCTATAACTAACCCTAATCCTATCAACCCTAATGACAACAATCCTAAAAACACTAAATATAATCCTAAAACCTAAACTTAATCCTAAAACCCTAACCTTAATCCTAAAACCCTTACGCTAAATGTAACCACTAAATCTTTACTCTAAACCCTACTGCTAACCAGACCCCTACCACTATGACTAACCCTAACCCCTATTATTAACCCTAACCAGAGCACTACCTCTAACCCTACACCTACCACTAATACCTAACCCACACAACACTAACAACCCCAACCATAACCCTAACCACCATGCTAAAATCCTAGCCCTTGCCCTAAGCCTGACTCCTAACCCTAATTCTATCTCGAATCCTTAACCTTACCCCTAAACCTACCCCTAGTCCCATTCCTAATTCCAAATCCTAGTCTTAACTCCTAACCCTAAAAACCCTAACCTGTAACCCTAAACTAACCCAAACATTAATGCTACCCTAGCCATTGCCCTTGTCTTGACCTTACCACTAACTGTACCCCTAAATTTATCCTATTCCCTAACCCGAATCCTAATGTAAACCCTAACCATAACAACCTTAACCCTAACTCCTAGTCCCAACCCTAAAACTACCCATAACTTTTGTTAATTATAGGCCTAGCTTGTAGCATAAGCCCTACCTGAACCCCAAACCCAAACCCCAACCCTAAAAAAGAAATACTAAAACACAACCCTAACCTTAACCCTAATGCTAACTCTATCCTAAACCTTAGACTCAGACCTCATTCTACCCTCATCCTACCCTTAATACTTATCCTAACCATACACCTATCCCTACCCTTAAGTTTACCCCACAGCCTACCCACAGCCCTGAAGTCTAAATCTTAACCCTTAACCCTAACCACACTAAGCCTAGTACAATCCCTAAACCTAACCCCAACCCTAAAATCCTAACCATGAAACTCTAACCCTAACCTTAAAACTCTATAACCGTAGCACTAATCCCAACACCTAGCCTTAACCCTAAACATACCTCTACCTCTAACCATATGTCTACTCCTAGCATAACCCAAAGTCAACCCAAACCCTAATCCTAACCCCTAGCAATTTCTCCTAATCCAACACCAACATCAGCCCCAGGCCCAGTTATAACTCTAATGCTACCATAACCCTTAACTCTCTAAATTGCTATCACCCAACCCAAAGACAACCCTCACCAAATCCCTAACTCTAAACCCTAACCACCCTAAACAAAGCTCTAGCCCTGACCCTTCCATAACCACTACCTCACTCCAACCCTGCCACTACCCCTAAGCTCACCCCAAGGTCCTGCCCCTAGTCCCAACCACACCAACCCCTAACCCAAACCCTAAAACCCCATAACTAATTCTAGCCAGTAACACTAAACCCTCAACACTTACCATGTTCCATCCCTATGCCTTAAGCCTACCCCTACCAAAAATCCTACCCAAACTCTACCCCTAACACTAACCCCACAATTAACCCTATGCATATTTCTAAGCTTAGCTCTAAGCCTAAAGCAAAACCTTAACCCTAACTGTAACAATCCTAACCCTATCAAAAGTCTAGCCCTAGACAAACCTAACACCTAGCCATAGCCAACCCTCATCCTTAAACCCTACACCTAAAACCTTAACCCTAACATTGAGCCTAATTCCAAACCCCATTCCTAGACATAGCTGTAACACGAACACTAACTCTAATCCCTAGCTCTAACATTTAACCCTAACCTTGCTCCCAACCCTAACTCTACCTCCACCCTATTCCTAGCCATAGCCATAACCCTAAACCCTAGCCCTAACCCCAACCACACTAATGCTAAAACCCCAGCCCAAACCCTAAACCTAACCTAACAAAAACCCTAACCTCAGTCCCTCAGTCCTAAACCCTACACTTTAGTTCTAACCCTAACACTAAGCCTAATTTCTAAACCCTAACCCTAAATTCTGACCATAACCCATGCCTTAATCCTAACCCCAATTGGTATCACTAGCCCCTAGCCCTTACCCTAAAACCCTAAACCTAAAACTCAACCCTAACCCATACCTTAACCATAACTCTAATGCTATCCTAATGCTTAACCCTTGCCCTCAGCCTATCCCTAACACCAAACCTACCTCTAGCCTTAGTCGAAGCCCAAAACTCTAACCAGACACCCTAACTCTAGCCTTAGATATAGTCCTAACACCAGCCCCACCCCTACCCCGTACCCTAACCCTACCATTAACACTAACTGTAACCCAGCCATAACCCTAACCCCAAACACAACTCTATCCTTAACCCTACCACTACCCCAACTTCCTTAACCTAGCCCTAGCTTCAGCCTAAGCCCAAACCCCTAACCCTTACTCTAGCCTAACATAAGCTCTAATCCTAACCCTGAAACCCCAAACCTAACTCTAACCCTTACCCTAACTAACCATTAAAACTCAACCTTCACTCCCACACCTTCCCTAAAACCACACCCCTAGCCCTAAAGCCAAAAGCCTAACTGTAAGAACCCTAAACCTAACCTAAGCCTAGCCCTAAACACTAATCCTAATCATATCCCTAACCATAAATTCTAACCCTAATTTTAACCCTAGCCATTACTCTACCATTACCTGAACCCCTAATCCCAAACCTACCTTTTTTTTTTTTTTTTTTTTTTTTTGACAGGCAGAGTGGACAGTGAGAGAGAGAGACAGGGAGAAAGGTCTTCCTTTGCCGTTGGTTCACCCTCCAATGGCCGCCGTGGCCGGCGCACCGCACTGATCCGAAGCCAGGAGCCAGGTGCTTATCCTGGTCTCCCATGGGGTGCAGGGCCCAAGCACCTGGGCCATCCTCCACTGCACTCCCTGGCCACAGCAGAGAGCTGGCCTGGAAGAGGGGCAACCGGGACAGAATCTGGCACCCCGACTGGGACTAGAACCTGGTGTGCCAGCACCGCAAGGTGGAGGATTAGCCTAGTGAGCCGTGGCGCCGGCCCCAAACTTACCCTTAATCCAACCCTGATCCTAACTCCTAACCCTAAACTCAATTCCAATCCCAGCCCCCCACCTAACCCAATCCCCAGTCCTAACCACTAGCCTTAGTACTAACCCCCAGCCCTAACTCTAACCCAATCCTAGCCTCAACATTAATCATCCTAAAATTCAAACTCTAAAACCTAACCCCATCATAGCACTAAGCCTAAATGCCTAAATCCTAACCCTAAAATCCTAGCCGTAACCCAGTAGTAACCTTAACCCCACCCTGACTACAATCCTAACTTCTCACCTTAACCCCACTAGTAAACTCAAAACTAAATCTACTCCTAACCCTAACCCCTAACACTAGCCCTAACCCTTAATCTTAACCCAACCTTTAAACCTAACCCTCTAAAACTAAACCCTAAGCTTCACCCTAAATCCCAACCTAAATACCCTAATCCTACCCTGACCCTAAACCCTAACCCCAAACTTAGCCCTGATAAAACCCTCTCTCTACATCTCAAACCCTAATCCCAACCACTAAACCTTGACCCTTCACGCAATCCCTTACCCTATCCTAAAAAGCCTAAAATCCCAAGCCAAACCCTAACCCCAGTCCACTAACTCTAATGATAATCCCTACCCCTAATTCCAACTCTACACCTTATCCTAAATCTCACTGACACCCTACCCCTAAACCCCAGCCACAAGAACCATTACTTAACACCCTAATGCTAAAACTTTAAACCCTAGATCCTAAACCCTATACCCAGACCCTAACTTCACCCTAAAAACCTTAATCCTAACCTTTGCTCCTGATCCCAACCCTAAAACCGTATCCCTGAAACACGGACCATTTCCCGAAAACCTGGCCCAAGTTCAGTCACTGTTGGTACTTGTACTTAATGAATTATGTACGTTCCCTACCTAGTCCCTAAGTCCTCTGCATGAGGTAATCAGCATTCGGTGCTAATTATTATGTTCTTTCCCCCAACCAATTCTTAACTCTATTTTCTACATCCCACTCCCCTATGATCATGGATTTGTCTACTCCTTTATCAATTTTCACTTTATAAAAGGTCAGTTTCTGAGGTGCACATTCAGAATTGCATCATCATTGTGACACACTGATCCTTTTATCAGCATAGATTTGCCCCATGTCTAAAAATCCTTTTTGCCTTAAAATCAACTGTTAGGAATAAGTATGGTTATTTTGACTGGCTAACCAGAAACATACAAATACCCTTCTAATCTGTATTTAAAGTCTGCCTATTATGATTAGTGTTTGAAAGAGGGGGAATAGCCAAGGCCAAAGGGGCTATCCCCTAGGGGTAGCAAGGGTGACCTGCAGGCCTGTCCCCAGGGTGGCAGGTCAGAGAAGAGCAGCTGCAGCTGAAGTGCCTGCCACTGTGTTTGCTGCCAGGTCACTTAGCAATGGTACCACCACCTGGAGGAAGTGTCCATCCAAGTGGATACCACTGAGATCTGAAGATAGTCAAAATAACTAAGAATTCAGGAAGGGGATTGTGGATGTGTAAACTAAAGTCAAACACCTTAAATAAAACAAAGGATCAAAATGAGGTGGCATAACAAAAAAGATATCAAAGGGAATCTAAAGCTACCATAATATTCAAGATTATATTTTGTCTGCAAAAGGCTTAGTGAAATAAAAAAGGGAGTCACAGTTGGTACTCAAGTTATAAACAAGAGTAACTACCTCTAGGCTGGTGCCGCAGCTCACTAGGCTAATCCTCCACCTTGCGGTGCCGGCACACCGGGTTCTAGTCCCGGTCGGGGCGCCGGATTCTGTCCCGGTTGCCCCTCTTCCAGGCCAGCTCTCTGCTGTGGCCAGGGAGTACAGTGGAGGATGGCCCAGGTGCTTGGGCCCTGCACCCCATGGGAGACCAGGATAAGTACCTGGCTCCTGCCATCGGATCAGCGCAGTGCGCCGGCCGCAGTGCGCTAGCCGCGGCGGCCATTGGAGGGTGAACCAACGGCAAAGGAAGACCTTTCTCTCTCTCTCTCTCTCTCACTATCCACTCTGCCTGTCAAAAAATAAAAATTAAAAAAAAAAAAGAGTAACCCACCTCAACAGAGTGTAAGCAAAATAAAACAAACACTGGCACAGTATCAGCCATGGGGAGACTACCCAGACTTTAAACCCCAGGACATTTCTCATAACCCCTCTTCACCCTAAGAACAGACTTATAGTAGTGTGGGCAGCTCCAGGCCCATATGAAAACAGGACTATGATGATCACAATCTCTGAGGTCACTGTATCCCCATCCTGGAAGAAACACTCATCATGCAGCACTGGATGTGCTGGACACGACAGGCCCATGAGAGTCATGTGGTATTCAGGTGGTCACATAAGTGGCCTGTACCAGAATGTGACAAGGAAGAAAAAGGACACACAAAAAAATCTGTTCCAAATAATCTGATTGATGATTAAGATGTTATTTCAAACAGGCAGGTGTTACAGACTGAATGTTTATTTCCACAAATAAAAAAAGTGAAAGCAGAGCTCAGTGACATGATCCTACCCACAGAACAAGGAGGCTGAAAACATAGGATGCATGTCCAAGAGGTAGAATTTCCAGAACACATAGCCTGTCTCAGCCATCCAGGGCTAATTCCCCTGTGTGAGTTCCTCTACACTTGATGAAATGTGGGTCCCGGCAAAGCTCTTCCACAGTCATTATGTCCATAAGGTTTTTCCTCTGTGAGGACTGATGCCTGTTGAGGTGAATTTGCAGCAATTCTCCATACTATGTTTTCTCACCTGTGTGAGTCCTCTGATGTGTCCTGAAATGTATCTGCTTGCAAAAGACTTTTCCACATTCATTACATTCATAATGCCTTCCCCCCTTTTGTGTTCCGTGATGCTTGATGTCTGTCTTTCGGTAAAAGGCCTGTCCACAAATATTACACTCCTAAGGCTTCTCCCCTGTGTGAGTTCTCTGATGTGCAATGAGATGTGACTTCCAGTAAAAGGGCTTTTGACAGCAACTACACACATAAGCTTTTTCCCCTATGTGAGTTCGCTGATGGAAACTGAGGTCTCCCTTCCTGGTGAAGGTTCTTCCACATTCATCACATTTGTAAGGCTGTTCCCCTGTGTGTGTTCTCTAATGGAACGTGAGGCCTCCCTTCTTGGAGAACGTTTTTCCACATTCATCACATTTATAAGGTTATTCCTCTGTGTGAGTTCTCTGATGGAAAGTGAGGTCTCCTTCCATGCACAAACTCTTGGCACACTCATGACGGTTTTCCCTTGTGTGCATTTTCTGATGTTTCTTAAGGTTGAAATGTCTGGAGAAGGCTTTCCCACAAAAATCACATTCAAAAGGTCTTTCCCCTGTGTGAGATCTCCAATGTATGATGAAGGCTCATCTGTGGTGATAAGCTTTCCCACATTCAATACATTCATGCTTTTTTTCCCGTTTGTATATTCTCTTATGCAGTTGATGACATCTCCAGTGTCTAGGCCCCTGTCATCTACATAGGAGATCCACATGGAATTCCTGGCTCCTGGCTTCACCATGGCCCAGCCTTGGCTGCTGCAGGCATTTAGGCAGTGAAAGAACAGATGGAAGATCGTGCTTTCTCTCTCTCTCTCTGTGTTGCTCTGCCTTTCAAACAGATGAAAATACACATTAAAATTAATCAATTGCACCAGAAGGCTTTTGTTTTCTGTGCTGGAGTTTCAGTTGTCCTCTACTTTCACAGAAAACTGATTCTCCTATGCATTTCTTATGTCTTTGTTGTTTTAGAGTAATTTTGAAAAAGAGAAAGGGATAATGCTGACTCAACCTCCACTTCAAAATAAGTATGAGCCCTTCAACATGAAAGCACCAGTTCACTTGACCTCGGGACCCAGGATCTCCAGGCTTTCCTCCTCAGTACAGGAACACTCACTTTACTGCTCCTTTGCTAGCTCCTGCTTAGTTAGCTTCATGACTTCTGACGTCATGGCAGACAAGACTTGCTCCTGGAACTCTTCTCTGTTTTACCAGCCTCCCAGGAGTCCTCCTCTGCAAGTATGACTGTACCACCTTTAAGCTGCCAATTCTCAAATGTTTATTTCCAACAGTGATGTATACTATCTATTCTGGATTTTATATACCCTATAATTGCACAGCAAAATCTGCAGACTGTCATGTCTAACCCAAAGTAATGATCTTTCTATAAAACTGTCTTCCCTGCAGACTCTTCCTAAAAGAACAGAACCCATTTTTTCATTCTCTCATCTTGCTACCACATATATGTTTTGTTTTTTACTGTAAAGAGAATCAACCATCTTTAAAAGATGACAAATTGGTTTCACTACTATTGCCAACTACAAATAAAAAGAACAGTGCCTGTGAGCTGCCTAATTAACAAGCATTGAACTACATAAATGCTTGAAGGAAAAGGGTATAAAAATGAAGAAAAGGACAACTGAGGACTTAAGACAATAATCCAAGAAAAATCTAAGAAAATATTCAATGGCAGCAAGAACAACAAAGATGGATGAACAGGTGACAGCCTTCCCTAGAAACTGCATAATACCTGTGCCCGATACACAAAACCAACTATCCTCAGAGCTGGGGCTTGGGAGGAAAATTGGTGAAAACAGCCCAACACAGCCAGTTTCTGCTAAGCTGCCCCTCTCCCAGCCTCCCTGCCCATTGTTACCGACTAACCTGGGAAGCTCTGTGTTGGGGATTCATCTGTCCATGGCTCTGCTCCTTGCTCCAATCTGCAGATCACCTCAGGTTTGGTGATGCAGAACCCTGTTAATGGGAAATATTGTAGGACTTCACAAAACTTCTCAGCCAGGTCCTCTGAAGAATGACAACAGCTTGGCTTCAGGAGCTGTGCAATGAAAGAAGCAATTTGAACCTTTCACTAGTGTTTATAATCACATTTTTCACAGGCTAGAATCTTACACCAAGATAACATTAAACCACATAAAAGGTTCTTTCCTTTGTCAAAGAAGAAGAAAGTACTCCACGTAGGAGTTAGAAGGAATTTTGCTCACCTAGGGACAACAGGCTTCTGTAGGTGTCCTGCATCACTTCCCTGTACAGGTTCCTCTGGGCATCATCCAGGACTTGCCACTCCTCACAGGTGAAGTCCACAGCCACATCCTCAAATGACATCAACACCTGTAACAGCACATTTCTGCTCAACACATCAGCTCCGAGTCACAAAACAGGAAGGTGGGATACACAGTGGAATCAGAACTCCAAACCAGGTACTCTGATATGGGATGCAGGCATCTTAATCACCAGGCCCAATGTCTGCCCTTCCATAAAGCTCTGAAGCCCCTGGTATGTAAGTAATGATTACCTGTGGTATCTTTATATACATAACCTAAATACTGCTTACTAAGTCAAGGAATGTTTACCTCACTTAAAACGGAAAAACATAAGGGCAGTACTATATCTCAGGTACTATTCATTGCATTTGGTAAAGTACTATATGCAATCATTGAATAAAAAAGGCTGATTGCAAGCATAAAGACAAAAGGCATAGAAGCAGGCAATCAGCCTAGCCGTTTAAACACTTGGCTTGCGTTTGATTTCTACCTCAGGCTCCTGACTCCAGCTTCCTGCTAGAAGACACTGGAAGGAGCAGTGCTGTCTCACTGAATTCAGTTCTGTCACCAACTTGGGAGATCTGCAGTGTGTTCCATTCCTGCTTCTTGCCCTAGCCCAGCCCTGGCTGTTGCAGGTATTTGGGGGAGCAAACCAGCAGATGGAAGTTCTCTCAAATAAATATTGGAGGAAGAAAAAAAGACAGTGAGAAAGGAAATAGGGAACTATGAGAAATTCGGGTTTATGTAGGGTCATAAAATTCATAGCATTTCTCATTTTCTTTCATTGTTTAAGGTTGACAAGGTTTCATCTTCCAGAAAAATATGCTTTGGGAACCAAGAGTGGTAACATTCAACCCCATGGTGATTAACAAATGAAAGTTATAAAAATGAAAACCACTGTTAAAACCTTTAAATGGAAAAAGTTGGCTTTGTTTCAATTGCTCAGAAAGACCAAAAGGAAAAATAAAGAATGATGAGAATCGCCCAGCTGCTTGGGCCCTGCACCCATATGGGAGACCAGGAGGAGGCACCTGGCTCCTGGCTTCGGATTGGCGCAGCACCGGCCGTGGCAGCCATTTGGGGCATGAACCAATGGAAGGAAGACCTTTCTCTCTGTCTCTCTCTAACTCTGTCAAAAAAAAAAAAAAAAAAAAAAAGGAAAAAACATGAAATTCATCTGTATGTCAGGGGAAAAGTGAGGCTCTTTTGAAAAGTATGAAAAGATGTTCAAAATGTCAAAAAATAAGAAATACAAATTAAAATTAACCTGTTATACAGTCTTTCATCTAATAGATTTGAGGAGTCTAAGTTTTACAAGACATTGTTTTGTGAAGCAATAGGCAAACATGATCATCCTAGTGGTTCTGTCCTCAAAATACACCCTTCATTGGACCCATCCTTACTGTACGTACTCTAACTGCTCTTTGACAAACCACCATAAACTATCACCTTATCTGATTGCACTAGTTTCTTAAACAGATTTCCCGCTTCAAACACACATACCATGCATGTCATACATTTTATAGTTACATTTTATAAACCAAAAAAAAGGGCAGAAAGGAAAACAATCATATCAAGGCATACCACGATCACAGTGTCAAAAAAGAAAAGCAAAAACAGAACAAACAGAAATCTGGATCAATATAGATGAACACTGGAAACAGTTAATCATGAGAGCAAAAAGATATTTTGCTCTTATTTTGAAACTCTTTAAAAAGTCATTGGCCAATTGAAGCAAGATAGTAACAAAGTATTGTGTGGTTTATAAAATGCAGGTGTGGGGCAGCATGCGGTATAACAAGTAAAGCTGCCACCTGAAGTGCCGGCATGCCATATGGGCACTAGTTCAAGTCCTAGCTGCTCCACTTCCAATCTATCTCTCTGCTATAGCCTGGGAAAGCAGTAAGACAGCCCAGGTCCTTGAGCCCCTGTACCCACATGGAAGACCCAGAAGAAGCTTCAGATAGGTACAGCTCTGGCTGATGAGGCCATTTGGGGAGTGAACCAGCAGCTGGAAGACCTCTCTCTCTCTCTCTCTCTCTCTCTCTACCTCTCTCTGTAACTCTTTCAAATAAATAAAATAAATATTAAAAAACAAAGAAAAACTTGTTCCAGCCATTGTGGCCATCTGGGGAGTGAACCAGCAGATGGAAAACCTTTCTCTCTGTCTCTCCCTCTCTGTCTGTAACTCTACCTGTCAAACAAATAAATAAAAAATCTTTTAAAAAAAATAAGACTTAAATATCTGAAGCAATAATCCATAGTAGAGAAAATAAATTATGGATAAAGATATAAGCAATAAGAGAACACAAATTTTATAACAAACAAAAGTATCATGGAAATGACAAAATGTCTGGTCATTTGAATCCTCTACAGAAAAACAATTATGAAATTTGAACAAAATTTATAGCACAACCTTCTGAGGACCTGGAGAACATAGAATAAAAGGCAGAAACTGGATTAAAGGAACTCTTAAAGGACAAATTCACAGAAGCTGGTGGTGTGGCACGGTGAGCTAAGATGACACTTGCAATGCCAGCATTCCACACTGGAGCACCAGTTCAAGTCCTGACTGCTCCACTTCTGATCCAGCTCCCTGCTAAGGTGCCTTGGAAAACAGTGGAAGGATGGCCTAAGGACTTGACCCCAAGTGGGAGACTCAGATGGAGCTCTGAGCTCCTGGCTTTGGCTTGGACCAGTTCTGGCCATTGCAGCCATTTGGGGAATGAACCAATTCAGGAAAGATCTCTTTCTCTCTGCCTTTCAAATAAATAAAACTTTTTTTAAAAAAGAGAGAAAAACAAACACAAATTTTTGGCATTGTACTAAAGGACATTCTCCAGTCAGCACACAATCAAGGAAGTAAAAGCTGTAGTTTCACTGGTTCAGGACATTAGAAGACAAAGTTCAAGGCTAAGAAGATAACCAGAAACTGGGGGTGGGGTGATAAGTCATGGAAAGGAAGAAGCAAAAGAATTTAAGACACTCAATTTGCATATAAAACACACCAAAATTGTTGGGTGATTACTTAACTACACATCAGGTCACAGAGAATTAAGATCAATAAAAGCTGCCACTGGAGGCTGAAGAATTGACTAATCATCACTGCAGGAACAGTCTGGAATTTGAACCCAGCCAATGAACCTCCCTGTAGAACAAAAATCATTCTTCAGAGGAATAAAGTAATATCCACACTCTGTAACATGTGATTTACGATATCCGGCCAGGATTCACAATCACTACACATGCAATAAAGAGGAAAATGTGACTCATACTCCAGAAAAAATCACTAGAAAGTCAACCTATACATTGTAATAGACAAGGTGCCTAAGCTATCGTAAATATTTTCAGGTACTTAGAGAATGATATAAAAATAAATGTATTAGGCCCAAGCAAGACACATTAAGATGCCCATATCCCACATCACAATACCTGAGTTCCACACCTAGCTCTAGCTCCTGACTCCAGCTTCCTACTAATGCTGCAAGAAAGTGGTGATGGCCCCAAGTTAATGGGTTCCTGCCACCCATGTGAGAGACCTGAAATATATATTCCAGACTCCTAGATTAACAACAGCTAGGAGTTGTTGCAGACATTCGGAGAGTGACTTTGTTGTTGTTGTTAAGATTTATTTTATTTATTTGAAAGAGCTACAGAGAGGTAGAGACAGAGAAGAGAGGTCTTCCATCCACTGGTTCATTCTCCAGGTGGCCACAATGGCTGGAGCTGCGCCGATCCGAAGCCAGGAGCCAGAAGTCTCCCATGTGCGTGCAGGGGCCCAAGGACTTGGGCCAACTTCCACTGCCTTCCCAGGCCATAGCAGAGAGCTGGATTGGAAGAGGAGCAGCCGGGTCTTGAACCAGCACCCATATGGGATGCCTGCACTTCAGGCCAGAGCTTTAAACCACTGTGCCACAGCACCAGCCCCTGGAGAGTAACTTTCAAGTAAAATAAATAAATCTTTTTTAAAAATTAAATTAAAATAAAAATGGTCTTGAGTATTAATAGCTCTTCCTCCTTTATAATTGCTGAATGTAGCCATAAAAAGCATCAAGTTTTTTATTTTTCTTAAAGATGGTTTTCTTAAAGACAAAAGCAGAGAGAAGTTATTACCAGATCATTTTGTAGCATTCATTTATTAATTAATTTATTAATTAATTTATTATTTATCTGAAAGTAAGAGTTACAGAGAGAGAGAAGGAGAGGCAGAGAGAGGTCTTCCATCTGCTGGTTCACTCCCCAGTTGGCCACAATGGCCGGAGCTGTGCCCATCCGAAACCAGGAGCCAGGAGCTTCTTCCAGGTCTCCCACACTGGTGCAGGGGCCCAAGGACTTGGGTCATCTTCTACTGCTTTCCCAGGCCATAGCAGAGAGCTAGATCAGAAGTGGATCAGCTGGGACTCGAACTAGCGCCCATATGCCAGCACTGAAGGAGGCGGGTTTACTAGCTATGCCACAGCACCAGCCCCCATCAAGATTTGACACCAGTTGAGAGTAAACATAAAAGGGAGGGAGGAGTCCAGGAGAAATCCCATTTTAGTAGTTTGGGCCAATGCTTCCTGGAAGGAATGCCATACATGAGTATAAGTGAAAATTGAAGGATGTGATTTCCATTTTGGATTTACAGAGCTCTAAGTGCCTTTTGGACAGTAACAAGGAAGCACTAAAGAGGGAGTTGAATGGATGGTCTTAAAGCTAGGGAAGAGGTCCACATGGAGATAAACAGGAGTATCAGAGCAGAGAGGGCAAAACTGCAGAGTGGGAAGAACAGGAACACTTGGGATGAATCGTGTTAAAGAGAAGAAACATAGAGGAGTTCATGGAAAAGGAAAAGAAACCCTCAGGGACTAACAGAATTTCCAGAAGATCATGGACAGTAGTTACAAACAGAACGGAAGAGTAAGTTAGGAAAACTAGATTATAATCAAAGCTACTAGCAAACTTTCAAGAATTTAATTAAGACTACACTGAAGAGATAAAAGCACAAATAAGCAATGGAAATATTTGCCTGAAAAAAAAAAACAAAACAAAACGTTGTACTGCTTGTGGCACCAACTGCACAGAGAAGCTGAAAGAAATGCATGGAAAATCATGACCTACAGTGGATTCTCTCTCCACACATCCCTGGTTCTATCTAAAAGCTATCAGGACCAGACCATTTTAGCAATGCCACAAACACACTAACCAACTTGTGTTTTAGCACTAGATCATTGTTACCACTGCAGAATGCTGAATGTTTATTCCCAGGCTGACACTAAAACACTGTTCACGAGACTGGCGCTGTGGTGGAGCAGGTAAAGCCGCCGCCTGAAGTGCTGGCATCCCATATGGGCGCCAGTTCGAGTTCCGGCTACTCCACTTCTGATCCAGCTCTCTGCTATGGCTTGGGAAAGCATTAGAAAATGGCCCAAGTCCTTAGACCCCTGCACCCATGTAGGAGACCTGAAGGAAGCTCCTGGCTCCTGACTTTGGATGGGTGCACCTCTGGCCGTTGCAGCCAACCAGAGAGTGAACCAGCGGATAGAAGACCTCTCTCTCTCTCTCTCTCTCTCTCTCTCTCTGCCTCTCCTCTCTCTGTGTAACTCTTTCAAATAAATAAATGAATCCTAAAAAACAAACAAACAAAAACAAAAAACACTGTTCACTACATCATTTATGTGACTATAGAGGCACAAATCCCATGGGAACTTAGCAAGCTCTCCTCTTCAGATCAACTTCAATGATGCAGCAAATGTCTTTTTGCAATGATCAGAAATATCAGAGATCAATCTGTACTCAACTGAGATGACCCTAATGTCTCTCTTGTTTATGACTGAGCTATTTATTCGAAAGGCAGAATCACAGAGATGGAGGAGACAGAGAGAGAGAGAGAATGCCCACCTGCTAATTCACTCTCCAAATGGCTGCAATGGCCAGGGCTGGACCAGGCCAAAGCCAGGAGCCTGGAACTCCATCAGGGTCTCCCACCAGGTGGCAAGAACCAAGTACTGGGGACATCTTGCATGGCCTTCCCAGGCTCTACAGCAGGAAGCTGTACCAGAAGTGGAACAAGCAGGACCCAAACTGGCATTCACATTGGATGGCAGCATTGGAGGCAGTGGCCTAACCCCTACACCACAATGCTGGCCCCAGTCCTAATGTCTTACAACTTGCCAGATTTATCTTGTTTATGTACATTTCTCTGATGCTGTATTTATTTTTACCTTTTCATTTTAAGTAAAATCTTCACAAAGCTCCTAAAATACAATATAAAACAAGCTGAGGAATAAACAAACAACTTACAGGAAATGTATTCATTCTCTTTGCTCTTGGAAACACAGAGGACTCCATAATTATACCTGGAAGAGAAGGTTAACAAGGGAGTCATGAAAGAAATGGCCTTGAGACAGGAGGTAGCTAAGGTCCAAGAAAAACAAGAGTAAATATAAAAGGCTACTGTAACAACTAAAATTGCTTGTTCTGCTGGTTTAAAAAAATGCCAGTTTGGAAAAGCTAACTTAAGTGCGTGCACTGTGATACAACAGGTTAAGCCTCTGCCTGCAGCACTGGCATCCCATTTGAGCACCAGTTTGAGTCCTAAGTGCTCCACTTTCTGGTTTTTTTTTTTTTTTTTTAATATTAATTTTGAAAGGCAGAGTTATAGAGAGGCAGAGGCAGAGAGAGAGAGAGGTCTTCCATCTGCTGGTTCACTCCCTAAATGGCCACAACGACCAGAGCTGTGCTGATCTGAAGCCAGGAGACAGGAGCTTCTTTCAGGTTTCCCACGCAGGTGCAGAGGCCCAAGGACTTGGGCCATCTTCCACTGCTTTCCCAGGCCATAGCAGAGAGCTGGATTGGAACTGGAGCAGCCAGGACTAGAACTGGCACCTCTATGGGATGCTGGTACTGCAGGCGGCAGCTTTACCCACTATGCCACAGCGCTGGCCCCAAGTACTCCACTTTCAATCCTGTTCCCTGCTAACGCACCCAGGAAAACAGTGAAAGATGGCTGGAGTGCTTGGGCCCTGGCCACCCTCGCTGGAGACCCAGATGGAGTTCCAGGCTTCTGGCTTCAGCCTGGCCCAGCCCTGGCCATTGTGGCCATCTGGGAAATGAACCAGCAGTTGGAAGAGCTCTCTGTCTCTATAACTCTGCCTTTTGAATGAATGAATGAATAGCTTGCTTAAAGACTACCTGCATGCATGTGATAAAGACTAACCCAGGCAGAGACCAGCTAAAGCTAATCTCGAGAAACTAACAATGCACTGTGTCAGAGACCTGCTCATAGGAGTCCTCAGTGATCTCTCAACCCAGGACAGCAGCATCCCTCTACCTAGGACTTCCTGGAGTCTTCCTGACAATGTCTCTCCACCCAAATGTTCTGGCCTGTCTCCGTGGTAACGACTCTCCCTCCCCTCTCTAAAAAAAAGACTATAAATTAACTACCAAAATTAAACTCAAGGCCCAGAATTCTTCCCAGAGATCTATTTCTATAATTTTGTGGAGTGTACTTTTGCTTTGTGGCCCCTGAACTCCTGAGCCCACTTCCACTCTCTTTATGAAGTGTACTTCATTTGTTGTAATAAATCTTTGCTGCCTACACTGGTTGACGGTCTCCCACACCTGCAAATCCAGCTTGCTCCTAGATCCTACTGCGCAAAGCAAGATAACGACGGAAACTAACAGAGGACAAGGAAAAGGCGCCCATATTGGGGAACATGGAGAAGCGACAGGAAGGAGCTCATTTAAAGAGCACTCATAATTGTACCTGGTGGAGGTTAAACGCCAGTTATCACTGGGTCAACTAAAACAATTATTTGTTAGTGATTTTGTAAAATAATTAGTGTTACTATGAAAAAATTTTAAGGATCATTGTTCAACTATATTACTGTACATCAAAGGAAGAAACAGAATGCTGTCACTAAAATTAACCTAATAGAAAAACCCTTGGATGATATTAACTATTGTACCACACAGGATTCTGTATTAGTGTTCCCACTAGAACATCGCTTGCTCTCATACACCTGAATTTCACCAAGTGTGTCTCTTGTGACTCCAGGTTTGCCACACAGGCTGTACAGGGACAGGCTCCAGATCCAGGCTCTCACGTCCTCTCCTGCAGCAGCCCTGCCTGGCCTTTGCATTGCAGTGACCATCCGCAGACTTGATGCGCAGTTTTGAACAGTATCTGCCCGCTGGAATTAGCCTGTTATCTTGTCAAGAAGCCAGGACTTGCCTGACAGGGACATGGGGCGCAGCGAGGGCCAGCACAAGCCACTGACCGGGAGTGAGGCCGTCTTCCAGAAATGAGACGGCCAACCTCTCACTTGTGATCCCGGGCACCACTGGCCAGGAGCTGCCCAGACCAGCCCCGCCAACACCAGGCGCAGGCCAGCCGGCACGTGTGGAGACCAACAGACCAGAGGGGGACGTCCGCGAGGATGATGGGCGGGCGGGATGTCCCCGAGGATGACCGGGGGGTGGGGGACGTCAGCGAGGATGGCGGGCGAGCGGGATGTCCCCGAGGATGACCGGGGGTCGGGGGACGTCAGCGAGGATGGCGGGCGAGCGGGATGTCCACGAGGATGTCAGGCGGGCGGGATGTCAGGCGGGCGGGATGTCCGCGAGGATGGCGGGGTGGGATGTCCACGAGGACGATGGGGGGGGGGGGGGACGTCCGCGAGGATAGCGGAGTGGGGGGGACTCCACGAAGATGGCAGAGGGGGGACGTCCGCGAGGATGACAGACGGGCGGGATGTCCCGAGGATGACGGGGGAGGGGGACGTTCGCGAGGATGACAGGGTGGGATGTCCACGAGGACGATGCGGGGGGGGGGGGGACGTCCGCGAGGATAGCGGGGCGGGGGGGCGTCCACGAGGACGACAGACGGGGAGGCAACCTTGGAAGCAGCCCGGCGGCCGCACGTCACACTCCTGCCAGTTCCCGCCCGCGGCCCTCCCGAGGGGGCCGCCCGGGTCTCACAGCTCCGGAGCGTCCCCCGACACGGCCATCAGCGGAGGCGCTACCGGAGCGACCCCTTCCCTAGCCCCGACCCCAGTGGGCGTCCTCCCACGCTGCCGGGGCCAAAGGCCGCACCTGCACGTCAGCATCCGCCGCCAAGACCCCAGGACGTCTCTGCTCCCACCACATGGGGCTCCCGCCGGCTCCCAGTCCTCCGACGTCCGTGGGGCCCCTCTTCCACTCCCGCACCAACCTCTACGAACACGGAGTAGAACCCCAGTGACCCGGGAACACCAGCAAACAGGAGCTGCGCGGGACAACTTCAGGGAGGCAGACAACAAGGCGGAAGGAGGCAGGGCGGCGCATGCGCAGAAAGAACTGGGAGGGCCGTCCCATGAGCCTGTGCGGTGATCTTGTGAGTCGAAACTACATTTCCCAAAAGTCCTTGCGCCCCCTCAGCCAGCAGGGACCGGATTTCCGAATTACCTGAGTAGTGGGAAATAATGTCTTCCGCGAGTTAAGTGCGTGGAATCCTGATTCTTCGCTGGACGCATTCGTATCTGGAACAGTGCTGTTCGACTGTGGGTGGAGTACTTGATAACTGCCTCTAGCTTTATTTTCTTTTTCAGTTTTTATAATTTTATTGCGGATATAAAAGCCCATGTCTACTTATTCATCAACATATATAACAAATCCTTAATTATTTTCTGAGAGGTGAACTTGAACTTCATCCTCCCCTTGCTGGTTTCTGCAAAAAACAAAATCCGAACTAGGCCAGAAGGTCCACACGCGGGTTCCACGGAGCTCCTGCTGCTCATCGCTGAAGGAGAAGGGGAGGCTCCAGGGTTAGGGTTGCTGTGGGCTGGGTGGGAGCGTGGTGGGAGTTCATGACCTGGCCTTGCTTTTCTAAGACAGAATACAATCAAAGATTTAAATCAAAGCCTCACCAATACCAAAATATTGATATTGTGCCCCAGATGTTTCCCCATTAACCCAGGGAAGAAAAAACTTAAATTTACATGCCTTACAAGTTATTAAATGAAACTATGGTTAAGAAACATGCCAAAGTTTTCACTTGTAATTCTAGATACAACTCCCATATTGAAGCTTTACCATAAACAAAAAAGTTTCAACATGTATCCAATGTTTAATGCAATGTAGTATAAGAGTGACATTTAACATAATTCAGTTGCTTTAACCTAAATATGCTTACTGTTTAAAATGTAGCTAACCTGAGAAAAGCTGAAAATTGTTTAGCAGGTAGACAGTAAACTTTGCTGTTGTATCCCAGGTGACTCATGTTCAAAAATACTGAACTTTATGTCTTCTTCTTTTTTTTTTTTTTTTTTTTTTGACAGGCAGAGTGGACAGTGAGAGAGAGAAAGGTCTTCCTTTGCTGTTGGTTCACCCTCCAATGGCCGCCGCGGCCGGCGCACCACGCTGATCCGATGGCAGGAGCCAGGTACTTATCCTGTTCTCCCATGGGGTGCACGGCCCAAGTACTTGGGCCATCCTCCACTGCACTCTCTGGCCACAGCAGAGAGCTGGCCTGGAAGAGGGGCAACCAGGACAGAATCCGGCGCCCTGACCAGGACTAGAACCCAGTGTGCCGGCGCCGCAAGGTGGAGGATTAGCCTAGTGAGCCGCGGCGCCGGCCGAACTTTATGTCTTTAAAACAATCTTGATTTCCGCCTACAGAATAAGCACAAATCACAAGCTTGTATTATAAAAACTGTTAATCTCAAGTTGTATTTTCTCTATAAAAAAGTTGGCCAACACTCAGCGATCAGGATTATATTATATTCATCATCCACCACTCATACTGGACATGACAAACACTCCTCCCATTCCATTTACGCCCATTGACACACAGCTTCCACTGTGTAGTTGCTGCTGTTCATGGCTCTAAGCTACTGAGTACATGCACACTGCTCTGCTGTGCCCTCTGTAACCTCCACTCAGTTGCTGGCTGTCTGGGTCACCATAAATGGACTGATCTGACAAGACCAGGTCTCCAGTATCATTTGACTACCATAAGCACCACTACTTGCTCCTGCTGTAGCGTTCAGGCAGAGCTCTACACATCTGTGTTGCATATTTGCTTTGTCTTTTTGACATAGCTGCCACAGCACCATCATGAGTTGCGAACTCAACATCTGCTTCACCAAGTTACTCTACCATTGGGACCAACTTTAATGTGAATTCTCACAGGGTTGAAAGGTAAGAGAAATTTAAGTCATCCTCAGTTGCTCTGTAAGGCAATCCCTGAATGTGTACACAGTACCCTGTTGTGCTTTGGAAAGTAGAGCCACCAGCGTCATATCCATGATCACACATTCCTGAAAAACAGGAACCAAAGTCTTCCAAATCTATCTGACCAGATCCATAGTTAACATCATAGCTCTCATAATGATCATAGCCTCCGTAGCCTACACCATAAGCACTGCACCTCATCCTCTGAAAGCCATCTCTTCTGCTCATGTTGTTGTACCCTCTGCCAGCCCCACATCTGTCATGGGGACATATGGATATCCATGTAAGCTTTTGTGGTGGGCCGTAGTGAGTTCTAACTTCAACCCCATTGCCTTTAAAAGAACTTGATATACTGGGAATATATGCATTTTCTTTGATCTTGGAAACTACTTCAGTAGAGGTCTCTAGAGTTATATGTGCTTGTTTATCCTTATAGAAAGTCTTCCAGGTAATGGGAAAGCCAAACCCGATGGAAAAGTACTTGAATTTAGTTAAACACTGGGATAATATGTGTTCAAGGTTATGAGTACATAGCATTTAGAAAAGACTATAAACAAGAAAATTTTGAATAAGATACCTAACTCATGGGTCTTGCACTGTGGTTCAGTGGGTTAAACCACCCTCTGCATCACCAGCATCCCATATAAGCCCTGGTTCAATCTTGGTTGCTCCACTTCCAATCAAGCTCCTTGCTAATGCACCTGGTAAAGCATCTGAAGATGGCCCAAGTATTTGGGCTCCTGCCAACCATGTGGGAGATCCAGATGAGGCTAGCTCTTGGCTCCTGGCTTCAACCTGGCCCAGCCCTGGCTGTTGCAACCATTTGAGGAGTGAACTAGTGAGTGGAAGTCTCTCTCTCTCTCTCTCTCTCTCTCTCTCTCTCTCTCTCTCTCTTTCTCTAACTCTTCCTTTCAAATAAATAAATCTTTTTTGAAAAAAAAGAATAGTTAACTATTTAAAACAATAAAAACACATGAAATCATCTGATTATATGGAACAATTTAAATACACCAAGAAAAGCCAGGAATAAAGAATTTAGGGACTGGTGTTGTGGTGCAGCAGTTTAAGCCATTTTAAGTTACTTGTGACACCAGCACCCCATATCAAAGTGCTGGTTCAAATCCTGGCTGCTTCATTTCTGATCCAGCGGCCTGATAATGAGCCTGGAGAGGCAGAAGACTGTTTGGGAGACTTGGATGGAGTTCGTAGCTCATGGCTTCTGTCTGACCCGAATCTGGCTGTAGTGGCCATTTGGGGATTGAACCCATGGATGGGAAATATGTCTCTGTCTCACTCTCTCTGCCTCTCAAAAAAAAAAAAAAAAAAAAAAGTCAATTCATCCTGTTATCCTAGGCTTCTAATATAAACATTTTTAGTGTCATGTCTTTTTTTAAAAAGATTTATTTTATTTATTTGAAAGACAGAGTTATAGAGAAAGGTAGAGAGAGAGGTCTTCCATCTGCTGGTTCACTCCCCAGATGGCTGTAATGGCCAGAGCTGCGCCGATCTAAAGCCAGGAGCATGTGGGTGCAGGGGCCTATGGACCTGGGCCATCCTCCACTGCCATCCCAGGCCACAGCGGAGAGCTGGATTGGAAGAGGAGCAGCCAGGACCAGAACCAGCGCCCATATGGGATGCCGGTGCCTCAGGCCAGGGCATTAACCCGCTGCGCCACAGCACCGGCCCCTAATATCATGTCTTTTACTCAGAACTAGAGTGGACTGTAAAGTTGAGGGGTAGCCACTGTGGTGCAGCAGATTAAGCTGCTGCTTAGGACACCTGTATCCCATGTTGGAGTGCCTGGTTTGGGTCCTAGTTACTCTGCTTGTGATCCAGCTTCCTGAGGCTGGACCTGGGAGGCAGCAGATGATGACCCAAGTACATGGGTTCCTGCCACTCATGTGGAAGACCTGGCTGGAGTTCCTGGCTCCTGGCTTTGGCCTGGCCCAGCCTCAGCTGTTGCAGGTGTTTAAGGAATTTACCAGTGGATGTTGTGTGTGTGTGTGTGTGTGTGTGTATGTCCTTCCCCCTACACCTCTCTGTCATTCTGCCTTTCAAATAAATAATTTTTTAAAGTTGAGGAAGACAATCACTAATTACACAGAAGCTGTAAAAACGAGAAACTATAGTCCAGGAGATGGTTAAAGAATTAAAGAAAAAAACAAATTTAAAGATTAAAAGATCAAAAGTTCTTTCAAAATTTTACTAACAGGAAATTTTCTTAAAGATTTATTTATTTATTTGAAAGTCAGAATTACACAGAAAGAGGAGAGGCAGAGAGAGAGAGAGAGAGGTCTTCCATCCGCTGGTTCACTCCCCAATTGGCCACAATAGCCAGATCTGTGCCGAT
Source organism: Oryctolagus cuniculus (assembly GCF_051225735.1). Classification (NCBI taxonomy): domain Eukaryota; kingdom Metazoa; phylum Chordata; class Mammalia; order Lagomorpha; family Leporidae; genus Oryctolagus; species Oryctolagus cuniculus. Next base: position 90,043 of record NC_142870.1, read on the forward strand.
CCAAAGCCAGGAGCCAGGAGCTTCCTCCAGTTCTACGCACACGGATGCAGGGGCCATCTTCTATTGCTTTCCCAGGGCATAGCAGAGAGCTAGATCAGAAGTGGAGAAGGCCAGCGCCGCAGCTCCCTAGGCTAATCCTCCGCCTGCGGCAACGGCACCCCGGGTTCTAGTCCCGGTTGGGGCACCGGATTCTGTCCCGGTTGCCCCTCTTCCAGTCCAGCTCTCTGCTGTGGCCCGGGAAGGCAGTGGAGGATGGCCCAGACGCTTGGGCCCTGCACCCACATGGGAGACCAGGAGGAAGCACCTGGCTCCTGGCTTCAGATCAGTGCAGCGCACCGGCTGTAGCGGCCATTTGTGGGGGGAGGGTGAACCACCAGAAAAGGAAGACCTTTCTGTCTCTCTCTCTCACTGTCTATAACTCTCTCACTGTCTAACTCTGTGGTAAAAAAAAAAAAAAGAAGTGGAGCAGCCGGGACTTGAACTGGCACCTATATGGGATGCTGGCAGTGCAGGCAGTGTGGCTTTACCCGCTATGCCACAGCACTGGCCCCACTAACAGAAATCTTGGGGACAGCATTGTGGGAAGGAGTTAGACCACCGACTGTAGCGCCGGCATCCCTTATGGACATTGGTTCGTGTACCGGCTGCTCCACTTCCAATCCAGCTCACTGCTAACACACTTGGGAAAGCAGCAGAGGATGGCCCAAGTCCTTGGACCTCTGCACCCACAGGAAGAAGCTCCTGGATCCTGGCTTCAGACCATCCCAGCTCCGCCCATTACAGCTACTGGGGAGAGAACCAGCAGATGGAAGATTTATCTCTGTTCTTCTCTCTCTCTAACTCTTTCAAATAATAAATCTATAAAAAAAAAAAAAACCTTGTTGCTTTAACACAAAGGACCAAATACCAGCTTTATGTCAGTGTACTTTTGATATTGCTCAATTTTGAGAAAACATAAATAATATTTTAAAAATTATACACAACTTTCTCACACACACAAAATTTTTTAATAAGATTTATCCTTCTCAAACCTGTGACTCACTCAGACTATCTGTGAGTTACTTAAACAACTGCAGGGTTTTATGCCCTTTCCTTTTCAGTTTAGGGTAATCCAGACATTCTCCTTTAAGACAAATGTTTTATTTCAAATGCCTTTATTTAATAAAAAATCTTTTCTTTGTTAACAATTCTTACCAAAAATACATCCTCATGCTTCTGATATGGGATAAGGCAGGTAGCTAGCTTGGTAGATCAGAGCTGGAGGTACCTGGAAGCCATCACCCCCACTCCATGTATAACCCTATCTGCCTGCTTGTCAAACAGCCCCCTTCCCAGGATGTATCCTTCATCTGGGACCTGTGTGGGGAGACGCCATGTAAATAGCCACTCCCTTTCTAACCTCATAAAAGAGGACCTGTGTGGGGAGACGCCATGTAAATAGCCACTCCCTTTCTAACCTCATAAAAGAGGCCGACAGCTGGGAAGACCTGTTTCTCTGCACTGACCAGGACTGGAGTAGGTGCTGAGGGCCCCCCCCCCACCTCTTCTCCACCTGTACTCACATGTGTGTTCACTTTCTCATGTTCTGAATAAAATTTACATATGACAGCATCAAGAATTCTTTATTCAAGGCAAAGGTCTGGAATAAAAATTAAGCCGCACTTCCCCCACTTCATGTGGACTTGGGACAGTCTGGTGAACAGGGATTACCACTTCATTAACTCCTTAAATCTTGCACAAATCTGTATTCCCGATTTGGTTTTTATCCTGGAAGACTTGGAGTAATGTACCGGAACTGGCAAGGCTTGAGCAGCCCATGTTTTAGGAATGTATCTGTTAAGGGTTGAATACCCCTAATGTTACTGGAATAAATTAGGTCTGAGCTGTTCAGTGCTGGACCCCTGCAGAGCCCGAGCATGAGATACGATGTTTACCAGAGTGGTCACCGAGAGGAGGGTGTACTCTGGTCCCAAACATGCTCTTCCCCAAGCCACAAGCTATCAGGAGCACTTTTAAAGGAGAAACAGTAGTTCTGGGAGGTCAGGGAAGACAGTGGGTCCTGAAATTCTTAGGCAAACATTAAAAGTCGTTAGACTAACCACAGGATAACTCAAGATTCATAGTTTTTGCTAAATTTGTGAAAGGAAATGTGTGGAAGACACATTGGTTAAGGCCACATTGAGGGCCTCGGGTTTTAGAGATACTCCCTTGTAGAGGAAATACAGCAGCAACCAGAGACAAAGAAAGAAAAGCAGACCCCTCCTCCCAACACAGACCTTGAAAAGTGGCTGCTCACAATTAACTAGTGAAGCAGCTGCTCACCGTTATCTTGTCTAGGGAGGGAAGAAGTCCTAAGTTCTCCAACAAACTCCAGTCATAAATCTGTCGTAATAAATCTGCCCCTGGTATCACTTTTACAAACATACCACGCCCACCAACCATTGGAAGTGTGGACCTAATTCACATAGGCTGAAAGTTTAACCCACCAATGCTATAACAGCTAAGGTATGATGCCAATGGACCTATAAATATTGTAAGAAACTTGGGATTGTGGCTCAGTACTCGGGAAGTGATTCCAGCTGAGCCCACTGATGAAATAATCTGCTTCGATCCTCCACCATCTCTGGTGCCTGTTTGAACGAAGGGAGTCTTCCCACCTCAGATTTCTCTAACACCCTCTTCCAGCGTTTGGTCTCAGGAAGATTTTTATGGGGACTGCCTTAACAGATCTTCCTGTGGTCTCTATGTCCCATGAAGGTGAACCTGTTAGGTAGGAACATAAAGGTTAGCCTCTGGGTGAGAGAGGGGGCAAAGGAAAACAAGCACCCCCAGACAGGAATGGAGCAGCGTCAGAAGCAGCCTTGGAAGCTGCTACAAAGTCCTGCCTGTGCTCCATGACTTTACCCAGCCTTTCCCCCAAGAAAGTCACTCCAGGAGAATCCTCTGCCCAGCACCAAGTGGACCACCCAGTCTAACACTGGGCAATAAAACCTTGGCAAGAATTTTACCTATTTCACACCCAGCAAACTCTTTGTCCAGGAGAAGGTGGGACGGGGTAGGAAAAACGACAGGAAGATCTGGACCCCCTCCCCTTATTAGCCCCAGTCTGAATACAGACCGCATGTTTAGCTCCTTTCTGAGACACCTGCTTGTTCTACCAGGTGTATTTCTCTCAGCTCTCAGTTCTTTGCTGAGATTCCTGATGGAATCCTCATTTCCATCTAAAATTCCATCATCACGGCCTTTAATGTCCACATTTACATCAGCATTCTGGTTCTCTGCACCCTCACAGCAGTTGCCCATGACTCGCTGCTTACAGCATTCTGGGCTTTCTCTACCCTGCTCCTGAAAACTCTTCCAGTCTTTTCCACTAAATAAATTCCAAAGTCTCCTCCCATACTCAGGTGTAGTTAAGAGTACCACTTCTGGTACCAATTTTTCTGTATTAGCTTTTTGTTACCTGCAGTGCCACCATCCCATATGGGTGCCGGTTCCAGTCCCAGCTGCTCCACTTCTGATCCAGCTCTCTGCTATGGCCTGGGAAAGCAGTAGAAGATGGCACAAGTCCTTGTCCCTGCATCTGTGTGCAAGACCCGGAAGAAGCTCTTGGCTCCTGGCTTTGGATTGGCACAGCTCTGGCCGTTGTGGCCAATTGGGGAGTGAACCAGCAGAAGGAAGACCTCTCCCTCTGTCTCTCTCTGCCTCTGTTTCTCTTTCATGTAACTCTTTCAAATAAAAAAACCTTTTTTATAAAAAAAAGTTTTAAAAATCTAGCAATGAGAGTGTCCTTGTATAGATTTATTATCCATCACAGAAATCAGAGACACAGAGGAAAGACCGGGTCTGAGGACAAAGCTCCACACCCCCTGCAAGACCAGACAGAGGCAGAAACTCCACCGGGCCTGCAGACCCAGAGACAACTTGATTGTGATGTGCCTTAACGAGTATTTTTCTTTAAGATTTATTTTATTTATTTGAAAGACAGAGTTGCAGAGAGAGATAGAGACAGAGAGAGATAGAGAGAGAGAGAGAGGGGTCTTCCATCTGCTGGTTCACTCCCCAGATGGCCGCAACAGCCGGAGCTGCGCCCATCCGAAGCCAGGAGCCAGGAGCTTCTTCCAGGTCTCCCACATGAGTACAGGGGCCCAAGGACCTGGGTCATCTTCCAGCAGAGAGCTGGGATACCATCGTTTCAGGCCAGGACTGTAACCCACGGCGCCACAGCGCCAGCCCCAGCAAGATCCTTTTGCAGTTGCATTTAATTTTGGTTCTTTGTGCTTCCCGAAGATGGGAATTTTTCGGCTATTATAATAAGTGAGTTCAACAATGTCTCATGATACAAAATTAACACACAAAAATCAAGTTTAAAGCATCAACTTATGAATAAAGAAAAAGCTGTTCAAGTCATTACTTCTCAAAGTGAGAATAAAGAAACTGGCCAGTGAGGCAGAATAGTGCTTAGTGAGCCCACTGCTCTGGGGAACTGCTTAGCAAGTGAACAGAGCAGACGCAGTCCTCAGCGCAGGTGGAAGAGTGGCCCTGAGCATTACACTCTGATGCCCTGTGTGTTACATTACATGACACACACGGGACTGGGTTTGCCTTGTTAGCTGACCTTAAAACAGGGACACTGCCAGGGACTACCCAAGAGGTTCTGACCCAAGGAGAGGAGTCCAGGGAAAAAAAGGAGGCACCTGTGAGGGACCTGAATGGAGATGGGAGGAGGAGTGGCACAGGCGGCCTCACTCAAGGTGCCCAGCACAGGTGGCCTCGAGGTGCCCAGCACGGCCCTGGCTGGTATCCATCAGGGAGACTGGAACCTGAGTCCTCCAGCCACAGGGAGCTGGATTCTGCCAACAACCTGAACTGGAAATGGGTTCTCACCTAGAGTCTGTAGACAGCAGCAGTATGACCAACACCGGGCTTGTGACGCTTGGGACTGTGAGAAGAGTATTGTGTGTGGTTTCAGGCTGCCCAGTTGGTGGTAATTTGTTACAACAGTGATAGGAAACTACCACAAGGGTACTTCAAAATTTTTTTTTGAAATCCCTACACACTTGGACAGCAGCAAACAAAAAATATCACACATTCCACTATGGTACTGCCCTGGGCCCTGCATGCTTGCATGCACACATGTAGGGCCCCTTCCTCAGCAAAAATTCCCTAGATGACGGCACTCATCACACATGACAGCCCCTCCTCCCATCGCGAGAGCACCCCTCTTCTGGAAGGAGATGGACCAGTCAGATCCGCATGGGTCACTCTACAAGTCGAGGGTCTGGGGATGCCGTGCACTTGCAACCTCTGCTCCAGGCAAATAAAACGATCATAATCTAATCAAGGAGAGGAACCAGCAATCAGCAAAAAAAGAGAAGGGAGCCCAAGACGGCCGCTCCCCAGTGCTGGCGTGACGCCTGCCGAGGTTTCCTGGCTGGAACCAGGGTTCCGTTCCTCTGAACTCTGCACGGCTTCTGCCCTTGTCTGTGTGACTTTAACCCACAGCTCTGGCCCAGCTTCCCCTCTGGCTCCAAGCCAAAGCAAAAAGCTGAGGCCACCCCGACCCAGCCCACCACACTGCCCACCCCTAAGCCACATGGCAGTGAGGCAGACATGGAGCAGACAGAGGGGGAACAGAAACACTGACGAGCGGCAGGGAGAGCAACTCAGCATCTCCCCCTCCCCACCTTTCTCTGTTTGGAGCCTGCCAGCCCCTCTTGCCAGGTCTCAGTGCAATGTGTACAACACTGCCGTCTGCAGTCGCCCCACTGGGGACCACCAGCACCGTCTCCTTCTATGTTCTGCTACCTGCTGTCCAACCTCCCCAATTCCCGGCCTCCAGTAATCACCCGGCTAAGCTTAGACGAGCCGGAACGCATGCTGGAGAGGACGGGGAGACAGGGAACCCTTACATACTGCTGGTGGGACCGAAAGTCAGCACAACTGTGGGGTGGGACATGTGTGTGAGGGGACTAAGGAAAACACAGTTTGCTGAGAAGGAACTCAGGGAAGCGGCCCAGTGTTCTCCCCACAAAGTCCCGCCCACACCCCGGGAAACGTACGGGGGGTCCAGGCCTTCCCCCAGGAGAATCCTCCCTGCCAGGCACCAGCGGCCACTCTGATCGTGCAATAAAACCTCACAGCCTCCCCCAGGAAGCACCCTCGGGAAAGCGGACTCCCCACTGATAACCCCAGCAGTGAAACCCGGGGAGGAGTTTTACAGGCCCTCTGTCCAGGACAGGGAGGGAAGGAGAATTGGCGGCAAGCACTGGACCCATTCCCAAAGCCCCGTCCGAACACCTGCTCTCTGGGTTCCCCCGAGCGCTCTCCCCATCAGACCGCGCAACCTCCCCTTCCCTTCGTGAAGGACCGAGCAGTCTCCCGCAGATTCCGTCCTGATGGACGCCCTGCCCCACGAACCCGGGCTGCTCTCTCTCAGGTCCGAGTTCTTTCCTGAGCCCAGCGCCCCAGGGCAGCCATCTCCGGTGACACAACCACCAGGTCCCCTTAAACCCCACGCACGGATGCCCCCCGAGGACCCAGCGGCCACGCTTCTGGGAACGCAGGAGAAGGAAGGGATAGGTCCCCGCACTGTTCCGGGACGCGGCCGCGGGGACTGCAGGCGTTTTCAATTCTCAGAGAAAACCGTGAAGAACTTGGAGCTGCTCGGCTCGGGGATCGGGCGCCGGGGCGGGCGGGCGGGGGGGGGGGGGGGGGCTCCAGCCCGGAGCAGAGCGGGAGAGGGACCCCGGCCAACTCCTGGGCTCGGACAGCGGCACTGCGGCTCGCGGGGCCTCCGTGCCCTGTCCCCTCGGGTCGGAGAATCCACGTGCGTCCGGGCGACCGGGACTCGGCGGTTTCGGCTGTGCGAACGCTGCGACGCCGTGAGAATAAAGGCGCCTCTGGTCTCACACCCCGAGCCACGCCCGGGCCCGGGCGACCCAACCTTGGCGGCCCAGGTGAGCGGCAGCCTCCGCCGCCCACACCCACGGAAGCCACCGCCAGCTCCGGTTCCGGTATAGACCCTCGCCCGAGGCGACCCCGGGCGCCAGGCGGGCACCGCCGGCGCCGCCGGCTGCTGGACGCGAAACACCTCCCGGCGGCCGTCCTGGTCCGCGGAGGCGCTGTGGTTCCGAGCCGGCCCAGGGGCGAGCGCCTACCGGGAAGGAGCACCGCGCCGGGGTGAGGCGCGCGGGGCTGGGCTGGGGGCCCGGGGGTGGGGAGCTCGCAGGTCTCGGTCCCTGCAGGCGGAAGTGCGACACCGACCCCCGGGCCCCTGGCACGCCCCGGCCGGGAGGAGGTCGCCGCAGCCCCTCCGGAGGTCTGGGCAGGCGCAGGGGGCGGTGCCTCGGCGCGCGGGGATCCGGGCCGGGATCCTCTGGCCGCAGCCCCGCGTGTGGTCCGCTCCCGGCAGGCACCTCCGGGCGGGGCGGCGACCCCGCAGCCCTGGACGACCAGCCCGCGTCCGCGCCCTTTGTGCGGCCGGCAGGGGAGGCGGCCGCTGCAGCCACCATGCTGCCCGCCGCGGGCAAGTACGCGGCGAGGAAGAGGAAGAAGCCGGTGCGGAGAAGGTACGCGGGCGGGGGTCCGGCGCGTGGCTGGGGCCGGGGGAGGTCCGTCAAGGCACCGAACGCGGAGTTGGCCCACTGGATGGATTCGTCTTAAAAGCCCCCGTCCGCCGGCGAACCGCTGCTGGGTATTGGGTTTTGGTATTGGGTTTTGGGTTTTGCGTGTGTGTGTGTTTTAAACTTTGACCATGAGGTCAAGGCCCTGTTCGGGCCCGGGTCGGCCCATACGGAGGACCCAGGCGGAGCGCCAGGCGCCCGGGGCTGCCCCCCGGGCTGTGCCGGGTTGGGCTGGACTGGGCTGCAGGGACTCGCGAGCGGGGTCCGGATCCCGGGGTCGGGCTGGACTGGGCTGGGGGACTCGCGAGCGGGGTCAGGATCCGGGGGTCGGGCTGGGCAGGGCTGCAAGGACATGGGAGCGGGGTCCGGATCCAGGGGTCGGGCTGGGCAGGGCTGCGGGGACTCGCGAGCGGGGTCCGGATCCGGGGGTCGGGCTGGGCAGGGCTGCGGGGACTCGCGAGCGGGCGCCGGATCCAGGGGTCGGGCTGGGCAGGGCTGGGGGACTCGCGAGCGGGGTCCGGATCCGGGGGTCGGGCTGGGTAGGGCTGCGGGGACTCGCGAGCGGGCGCCGGATCCAGGGGTCGGGCTGGGCAGGGCTGGGGGACTCGTGAGCGGGCGCCGGATCCAGGGGTCGGGCTGGGTAGGGCTGGAGGACTCGTGAGCGGGCGCCGGATCCAGGGGTCGGGCTGGGCAGGGCTGCAGGGACATGGGAGCGGGGTCAGGATCCCGGGGTCGGGCTGGGTAGGGCTGCGGGGACTCACGAGCGGGGTCCGGATCCGGGGGTCGGGCTGGGCAGGGCTGCGGGGACTCGTGAGCGGGCGCCGGATCCGGGGGTTTGTTCTGTCCGCTGCACCCGGGGCTGCGACTGCGTCGCGGTTGCGGTTAGACCAGGGGCCGCGGAGACCCCTCCCCCCAATCCCCGGGCGCGGCCGCGGGCCCTGGAAGCCGGGAGCCGATGGAGCGCTGGGTCTGCGGTGCGGGAGGAGGCCCGCGTCCAAGAGTGTGCTCATTTCGTTTGATTAGAAGCAAGTAGTGCGAGGAGAGAACCGCCACGCACAGAGCGGCGTCATATCGTCCAGGGCGGGCGGCCCCGCGGCTGCAGGAGCTGCGGGGCGGGGCGGGGTGCTGTGCGAGTTGTGCGTTTTACCCCAGTGTGGAGACGCCGTGAAACCCACCGGCAGGCGGCGGATCCCAGAGCCGCGGCACCGGGAGAAGTGGCTTTTCCAGGCCGGAGGTGGGGAAGACGTTTGAGATCGGAGGTCGTTGGGGTGTCGGGCGTTCGGAGGGAGCTGCCTGCCTGTCTTGTAACCGAGATGTCCGTGCGTTCTCAACCGGCGCTGGCGCAGGGCCCCGGCCGCTTCACAGCGCACGCAGGTCGCCCGGGCGCGGCTCTGCGTGCGGCGGCCCTCAGTCGGTCCCGGCTGCACACCTGTGTCCCTAGATCCCACAGTAGCCCTCCCCGCTGCACACCTGTGCCGCCAGCAGCCGTCTCCGCTACCAGACTCCACCCTGTCTTTGGGGAGCACTGGCCGCTCCCATTTCAGGACCGAGAGCTTGGGGGTGCTCGGCAGTCGTGCAGGTTTGCACACAGGTCACAGCCTGGGGTGTCGGGAGGGAGCCCAGCTCGCGCCAGCTGTGATGTCGGGGCAGTTCTGGCTGTTGGGGACCGAGCTGAGTGGTGAGCGGCCCGTTAGGAGTCAGCTCCCATTTGCGAAAGCTCTGCCCTGGTTCTCAGCGTCCCACCAGCTGTGCTGTTTTGTTTGGTTCGATGTGGACTTTTATGACTCAGATTCCCAGCTGAAGCTGGGAGGCTGGGTGATGAGAGCTCACCTGGCAGAGCCACACTTGCTTTGGACCCAAACCCAGCCCTTCCTTGTGGGTGGTTGTCTGGGCGGTGGCCGGGTAGTGGGAGGCAGGGGAGGCTGCTGGACACCGAGTGAAGGGAGTGAATGGAGCAGCGCAGCCCACAGCCCTGCCCACAGCTCACCAGGCGCCTGCGGGAGCCTGCTTCCTCTGTGTCGGCTGTGAAGCCCCACGCTGTGAAATGTGGGGCCTTCTGCTTTGCTGGGTCGCTGAGGGGTGTAAACATGTGCATGACGTTTTTGAAGGAATTCGGGCACTGGCAGCTGTACCCGACTTGAGAGCACTTGGGGGCTGAGGAATCATTTGTTAAATCTGCAGGAACTGCAGGCGCCTCCGCTCACTAGGCTAATCCTCCGCCTGTGGCGCCGGCACACCGGGTTCTAGTTCCCGTTGGGGCATCGCATTCTGTCCCAGTTGCTCCTCTTCCAGTCCAGCTCTCTGCTGTGGCCCAGGAGTGCAGTGGAGGGTGGCCCAAGTGCTTGGGCCCTGCACCCGCATGGGAGACCAGGATAAGTACCTGGCTCCTGGCTTTGGATCAGCGCAGCGCACCGGCGGTAACAGCCATTTGTGGGGTGAACCAAAGGAAGGAAGACCTTTCTCTCTGTCTCTCTCTCACTATCTAACTCTGCCTGTAAAAAAAAAAAAAAAAAAAAAAAAAAACTGCAGGAACTGCTATGAAACAGGCCTGGGGGTGTGTGTGGAGCTGAGTGGGCCTCTAGCACCCGCCACCAGTGCCGTCAGCCCAGGGCACCCTGTTCAAGGTGCCGTGTGAGCCAGGCCCCCACCCTGCCACTGGATGGGGTTGAGTCAGCCTCGCCTGAAAGCCACCTCTCTGCCATCCCACTCTGAACTTGAATTTGAGCCCCGGCACTCTGTAGCCCCTGACTTCCTTGCTGGAGTCCCGGCACTGGAAGCGGGAAGCTGGCAGCAGCCTCCTTGTGGCCCCGGGGTGCTTGGTGAGCAGCAGGGTGCTGGGTGCCCCCTCACTCCCTCAGGCAGCTCTCAGAGCTCTGGACGGCTGTCTCTGGCATGGTCCCGTCTGTGGTTTTCCTGGGCAGTCAGGCAGAGAAAAGAGGAGGAGTTGTGTCACAGCTCTGCTTCCCTGGCCCTTCTGTACCCCTTGTGTGGGGTCCAAAGATGTCAAACTGGTTCTTGAAGTTCCTTTTCTTGGGTTCACAGCCTAGAGTGTTGCTGCCTAGCTGGAAGTGCTGTTTTGGGTTTTTATTTGTTTTCTTTTTTCTACTAGTATAAAAGGTGCACATGCATTGAGCACCTACTGTGTACCCACCAGAGTGATGTTTCCTGCACAGCATCCTTGAAGGCAAGGAACTTTCAGTGCCATTTATAAATGAGGCAGAAACTGCTTCATTCATTTTTCATCTCTGAAAAAATTGGTGGAGTAGAGCGCTTGTCTTCCAAATATTCACTGTCCTACATGTGCCCTGCTCTGTGTGCTGCACCCTGGAGGCAGAGGAGAGAAGTATCTTCAGCAGTGGCCACCCCTCCTCCTGGCCAGAGCAGGGCACTGGCACCCAGTGGCTATTCTTTTGGTTGTCTGTGGGAAATGTGGAATTTGGGGAAGCCTGTAAGCATAAAGACAGAGGAGCAGCCTTGGGTAGATGGGTAAGCAGAGGCAGGGGGATGGGCCCCACAGGAGGCACTTTCTGCACAGGCAGAACTGAGGCCGGACACCAGGGCTTGGGCCCACAGTGCCGGGCCAGTGTTGGAACCTGGGGGTGAAATAAGAGTGAAGTTGCAGAGGAAGGAGGGGCAGTGACCACCGTGCTCTTTCCCCCCAAGTCCTAAAGCACCATCTCTGGAGGGAGCCAGGTCCAATCCTTCCAAAAGGCACCGGGACCGGCTGAATCAGGAGCTGAACAAACTCACCAGCTTGCTGCCCTTCCCCGAGGACGTGTGCACCCGGCTGGACAAGCTGTCCATCCTCAGGCTGACCGTGGGCTACCTGAAGGTGAAGGGCTACCTCGCAGGTAAGTGGGGGCTGCAGCTTCAAAGCAGAGTGTCGGAGGCTCTGAGCAGAGTTCTGTTCTTGCGTCTCGGGCCACACAGTGGTGGCCCCGTGAGACGGAGCGGTGCAGTGGGATGTGCAGCCTGACAGTTTCCCAGAGGAGCTCCTGCTGCTACAGCCCTGTGTGGAGCCACTGAGATGGGTTCTTCCGGCTGTGGTTTACCTGGAAATGTCTTTATTTTGCCCATTTTTTTCCCTCAACATTGTATTATGAAAGATTTTAAGCATATAGGAAAGTTAAAAAAATTGTAATGAGCATTCATATACCCACCAATTAGATTCTGCAAATAGCATTTTATTAAGCATTTGTTTTGTCATTTATCTAGCTAGCCAAATCTTCATTTTTAAAGGACTATTTTTTTGCTGGATATAGAATTCTATGTTGATTACTTTTCTTTTAAAACTTTAGATATGTCTTTTTTTAAAAAAAAAGATTTATTTATTTATTTGAAAGAGTTACACAGAGAGAGAAGAAGCAGAGAGAGAGAGAGAGAGAGAGGTCTTCTATCTGATGGTTCACTCCCCAGTTGGCAGTAATGGCCGGAGCTGCGCTGATCCAAAGCCAGGAGCCAGGAGATTCTTGTAGTCTCCCACGTGGGTGCAGGGGCCCAAGGACTTGGGCCATCTTCTACTGCTTTCCCAGGCCATAGCAGAGAGTTGGATTGGAAGTGGAGCAGCTGGGACTCGAACCGGCGCCCATATGGAATGCTGGTGCTGTAGGCTGGGGCTTTAACCCACTGCACCACAGTGCTGGCTCCAAGGAGGTTATTCTTATCGTTGTTCTCCTGTGTGTGATACACCTTTTAATATTTTTCCTCTTTATCTTTGGCTTCCAGTAGTTTCTGTGTGATTTTATATATACTTTTTTTTAATTTTAAGTTTTATTTATTTATTTGAAAGGCAGAACTACAGAGAGAGAGAGAGAGAGAGAGTTGGGGTCTTCTATCCACTGGTTCACTCCCTAAATGGCTGCAACAGCCGGAGTTAGGCCAATACGAAGTTAGGAGCCAGGAGCTTCTTCTGGGTCTCCCACGTGGGTGCAGAAGCCTAAGGACTTGGGCCATCCTCAGGTGTTTTCCCAGGCACTTTGGCAGGGAGCAGGATCTGAAATGGGGAAACCGGGACTTAAGCTGGTGCCCATGTGGGATGCCAGCACTGCAGACGGCTTGCACCGGCCCCTCTATGTACTTTCTGATGAGGTTCACAGATCCTCTTGAATGTAGATTTATATTCCTCATCAAACTTGATAAACTTTTGGCCAGTATTTCCCCAGGTATTTTACTTTCCTCTACATGGGGAACTTGGTTACAGTATTCTGTGCACTGGGTGCTGTCCTGCAGGTCCCCCGCCCACCCGGGCTCTCCCTCCTGCCTCCCTTCAGTGCTGTGCTTAGGGTGGTCCCCGCCGGCTTGTCCTGCAGGGACCCCGCCCTGCCCTCTGCAAGTGTGCTTGTTGCTGTGCAGCTACCACCCATGTGTTTTTATTTTGGATATTCTGTTTTCAGATCCAGGGTTTCTCTTTGGTCATGTTTTACAGCCTGAGCTTTCAATGATGTGATCCATTTTACCCTAAGGATTAGGGTTGAGAGCTTGACTATCTAGTATGGTAGCTATTAGCCATATAGAGTTATTTAAATCTAAACTTATATAAATTAAAACCCAGTAGTTAGAAGTTTAACTCCCTGGTCACACCAGCCGCATCTCCACGTGTGGCTGGCAGTGGCCACACTGGACAGCAGGTGCTGAAGATTTCCATCATCACAGTCTCTGACTGACCAAACCATCTCCTCTGTCAGTGGTTTTGTCTTTGCTGTGATGGGAAGAAAACGTGCACCGGGCTTATGCAGGAGAGAGGCCACTGTGCTGTTACCAGTTCTTCCTTACACTGCCTTGAAAGAACTTTGGCAATGGGAAGCTGAAACAGGAGTCAGAGGGCTGAGATTTCCCCACCACATGGCCTTCCTCCATGGTTCTTGTTCTGGGGACGAGTAGATGTCAGTGTTTCGAGACTTAAAAAAGCAAACAAAGCCACTACCAATAGGATTGGAGTTGTGTGAGGATCACAGGAGCCATATAATCACGAACAGATGATTGGATAAAGCAGATGTGGTTTAGGGATGCATTGGAGTGCATTTCTGCCACAAAAAGAGTGAAATCTTGACCTTTGCAACAAACGGATGGAACCAGAGACCCCTGTGTTCCGTGAAAGACACAAAGACACATGACGCATTTCTCTCTCCATGTAGAAATTAAAAACAACAGCAGTAGTTTATGTGTAATATATATGCACACTTGATCCAGACTTAAAATAGTGATTACTAGAGGCTGGGAAGTGGGGGTCAGGGAGTGGCTGGACAGTGGACCCTGGAGCTCCGTGGGTGGACTCCAGAAGTCTGGTGCTTGGCAGATGGTGGCTCATGGCACTGTGTGAAGAACTGGGACAGAGGAATGGGCAGGTTGCAAGCACAAAGACAAGATGAGGGCGTGGGGAGGCTGGGTGCCAAGGCGGTTGGTTTATCTGCGTATGTGTTGAGAAGTTGACCATGCCCCGTAAATGTAGAAGTTTCACATGTGAACCCTAAACTAGAAAACAACTTTAAAGAAACTAAAATTTGACAAGGATGACCCTGAAAATAACCTAAGATCACGAAACATTCCCCAAATACAGTGATAACTGTGGAAAGTGGCAATGACAGATCCAGCTGGGCTGGACGAGGCGGGGTGCCCAGCAGTGGTCAGACACATCTGAGCTGGGGTCAGAGGCTGCGGGGAGGAGAGGGAGGTGTGCTGATGAATAGGCCAAGGTTCCTCTCCTGGAGATGACAGAGTTCAGAACCACCCTGGGGTTGGGCCTGCACCACTCCAAACACACTGAGTGCTGCAGAGCTGACCTTGTGGGAATTCCACTCAGCTTTTAGACACGCACTGGAAGTCTGCTCCCTCTTGACACCCTTGGAGGGGGCCCCAGAAAGTACCAGAGCCCAGGCTTTTGCCTGGGGGTGGGCTCAGCCCTGGGAGCTACACAGGCCCTTGGCTGCAGTGGCCAGCTGACTGGTCACCTTGGGCAGTGGAGTTGAAGATACACAGATGTGGATGCAGCTGCTTCTCCTGGATTGAGATGGGCTTTCTCCAGGCAGCCACAGACTGCCACTGTCACAGCCCTCACAGCACCTGCCAGAACCGGGCCCTGGCGTGCTCCTGATAGGGTCTAGTCCTGCCTCAGAGACAGAGCACGTGTTCCCCTGCACGAGCTGCTGCGGGGGTCCCTGAGCCTGTGCATTCCCTCCAGCATTGCCCACATAACAGACTTCATGACTCCGGACATCCAGCCCTCACCAGGCTCCAGGACCCAGAGTTTGGGTGCGAATGTGTTCCTCCAGGGCAATGAAAAGGGCAGTGCTGGGCAGGGCATGGAGCCAGCAGGGAGCCAGTGCCATGGTGGCTGGTCAGGCAGAGCACTGCCAGGCGGCACAGCAAGGAAGCAGCTCCTTGCCCAGACCTGCAGCACGGCCTCCACCTGGCCCCATAGCTGGTGCTTGGCAGACCCTGAGTGCAGTCTCACCCTGGGGTTCATGGAGTTGGTCCAGGGTCAGGGAGGCCCATTGGGTGACCTGTGTCCATGCCCTTCCCCACGGAGGGGTACACACACCCACTCTCACTCACTGTTTGCTCCAGGCCAGGCCCTGTGACGCTGTTGTGGAGACTTCCCTGGGTCAGCTCCCCCAGGCTCCTGCACTTCTGTGACCTTCCCATCCATCAGACAGCTACGCTGTCAACTTTCGTATCTAAAAATCACAGCCCAGCTTTGCAAAGGAAAAGCCGGTGACCTGGGCCTGGGGAGAGGTGAGTGGGCATCCTGGAGATGATGCACAGCCTGCCTGGGCCACGCCCTGTCCTGGGGTACGCCTGTGTTCGGGGGCAGGAGGCTCTTCCCCCACAGCCACTGATGCTTTAACAAGGACCTGTGCTTTCTCATGACTGACAGCAAGTCAGAATCAAAGACTTAAACATAAACCCACAGGTTCTGATCATCTCTTTCACCTAAGCACAGCACCCCAGGCAAGGCGTGAGCCATGCAGTGACACCAGGGACTGTATCTCTGGCTCTTGCCTCTCAGTCACCAGGTGACGTCCCAGCTCCAGCTGTTGTGCTGTGCTCCGAGTAGGAGGAAGGAAACCAGGAGTGAGCGGTGATGCTGACGTCCAGCTGTCCCTGGCCTGTGTCCACTTACGTTCCATTGGCTGTCAGCCCTACATGGTTGTCTACTTCCAGGGAAGCCCAGGAAATGGAGTTTCTCTTTAAGGTAATATTTTCCTGTTCACCAATCAGAGGCTTTGTTGCCACGAACCTGCCTTTCAACATGACAGCAGTGGGACTGCCGTCCAAGCTCAAGAAAGGAAAGGAGGGGAGGAACTCAACAGCAGCAGTCACCTCCCCTTGCTTCCTCTAACCCAGACCCAGTAACCTGGTTTCCCACTAACTAGAAATGAGCCCAGGCCATCTGCATCTATTTCTCCTCAGTATGGCTAAGTTGTGAGGGTCTTACATGCAACCACTGGAAATAAATTCTCTCTCTCTCTCTCTCTGATTTATGTATTTGAAAGGCAGAGCAAAAGACAGAGTAGGGGAGACAGAGAGAGAGAGATCTTCCATCTGCTGGTTCACTCCTCAAATGACTGCAACAGCCAGGTCTGGGCTAGGCTGAAGTCAGGAGACAGGAGTTCCATCCTGGTTTCCCACATGGGTGGCAGGGACTCAAGCACTTGGGCCATCTTCTGCTGCCTTCCCAGGTGCATTTGCAGGAAGCTGGATCGGAAGCAGTGTAGCTGAGACTTGCACCAGCCCTTCAGTGTGGGATGCTGGCATTGCAATGGGTGACTTAACCTCCTGCACCACAACATTGCCCCTCCCCCATCTCATCTCAGTGACCTAAACATAAGAAAAGTACATTATCTCCCAGGGTGAGGCACTCTTGGAGCGACAGAGAGCCTGCCTCGCCCTGTCAGCAGCTCCCACCCCAGGACTACAGGAGCGGAAGGCCCCTAAGCTGGGTCTCTGCCAAAGAAGGAGCAGTTTTCCTGAAACCCCTGGAGGTTTCCCTTCATCTTTCCATCTGTACACATCGTCCACGAGAGGCCCGGCCGTGAGCATCTGTCACAGCCGGGGAGTCCTCTGTGGGAGGGGCAGAAGGAAGAGCCCAGCTATGCTGCCTTCTCTCCTTGAACAGAGTGATGCACGCTTAGTGCTGAAATCTCCCAGTGCACAAAAGGAAAGAAACGAGGCTGTAACCCAGGGCCCCAGGGTGATCATGATAACTGCATGTATCTGGCGTCACTGTGTGCACACGTGCATTTTACAGGTTACCCCGGAATAAGGCTCAGGGCCTGGAGGCCGGTGGCTCTGCAGGGCTGCTTGGAACTGGCCAGGTGACCACAAGGGCTTCCAGTGCCTGCTGCAGGGACTCTGGTGCTCGAGACAGGAGGTTAGAAACTTCGCTTCTGGTCGGCGCCGCAGCTCACTAGGCTAATCCTCCGCCTGCGGCGCTGGTACTCCAGGTTCTAGTCCCAGTTGGGGTTTCAGATTCTGTCCCGGTTGCTCCTCTTCCAGTCCAACTCTCTGCTGTGGCTCAGGAAGGCAGTGGAGGATGGCCCAAGTGCTTGGGCCCTGCACCCGCATGGGAGACCAGGAGGAAGCACCTGGCTCCTGGCTTTGGATCAGTGCAGCACGCGAGCCGCAGCGTGCCAGCTGTAGCGGCCATTTGTGGGGTAAACCAACAGAAGGAAGACCTTTCTCTCTGTCTCTCTCTCTCTCACTAACTGTCAAAAAAAAAGAAGCTTCGCTTCTGTCATGGGCATCGGCAGTGATGCCATGCGGCTTCTTTTTCAGGGTTGCAGGGTTGAGCCTGAAGACTCAGGATTTCTTGAATCTGAACTATGACACAACCAGCC